>NC_134484.1:309718647-309801147 GCF_040206685.1 Ascaphus truei | reverse complement strand
GTGGGGGCACTATGGCCCTTTACCTTGGTGCTTGCAGGACTTCTCGATATCCAGGGCATGCAGTTCATCCAGGTAAGTATCCAGCAAAAGAAGGTGAAGATGTGTAGCACAGCCGCAGTTTCCAACTCCCAGTGAGACCGGAAAAAATGATAAGGTAAGCACTCAATTGAGCAACAGGTCAGGTTTTATTGCAGGGTGGTGCAGCAAAGGGACAACGGAGCAACATGAACGCACCTATGCGTTTCGTGCACTAGGCACTTTATCAAGTGTACACACACAAAGCCTGAGAGTGCGCGCCAATCAGCTGTCAGGTAGGGGGATTTTTTTTTGTTTTTTTTGAGCGCGACCAGGGAAATTTAAAAAAACAAACACGTGTGCTGCTTGGGCCCATATTTACTCGCCCGGAGGTTAAATCCACCCGCCCCGGGCGTGTAAATGTATAGGATTGTCGAACACTGGTTATTAGTAGTTAAGTATTTACATGCTGTCTGTAAAAAGGACTTCAATTGTTTGTTTGCTGCCAAAGCAGCTGGAAATCTCCATCTGCCATGAGAGGTAAGTTTTTTTATTCCATCCTATCATCAAGAGTACTGGGGCATGGTCTGAGATTGTTAGGATTCCTATTTACGCTAAGCTGACCTGATTTACTAAATTGTTGGAGATCAAAAATGGTCTATCCTAGAAAAGGACGTGTGTGGATGGGAGTAAAATGTAAAATACCGCTCTGTGGTATGCAAATGCCTCCATATATCTGTAGTGTTGAGCGTGTTACTAAAACTTTTCATGACTGTTTTTCTGGTATCTGCTTCTGTTCTTATTTTTGTTACTCTTTCTGTCTATTTTTTCATCAAAAACCAGATTAAAGTCCCCTCCCACAATGAGAGGAACCTGGGCTGTAGTTTGGTTTAATATAGTTATTTTCATCAGTATTTCAGAAAATAAAATTGCTCGAGGTTGTTCGGGGCATATACACTGGCGACACACTTTATTCGAGCACGGCTAATCCCGCGAATTCGGGTATACTCGGGTGTATTCAGGTTTCTGATAGTTTTCTGCCAGAGTACATTGCGTTATTTTCCGGTCGGAATTTAAGCTTTTTATTCCGGCTGGTTACAATACTGCAATGCCGTCAAAATACACATGGTGGCGCTTGCGAGCTATTCTCTGTGAAGCCGTCCCCTATAATGAATTGTAATGCAGTATACTGTATACTGTATACTATATACTGTATAACAACAACCCCTGTAAGCCCTAACATACAGTACTGTACAGTACTGTACTGTACTGTATATGCACATACATAAATGATACTACTGTATGGGCGGCGGGGGCGAGATGTGTTTGCAGCAGAGAGAGATCCGCTGCTCTCTCTCTGCGCAAACATCCGCACATTAAAAATTATTTGAAATACATTTTTATTGATAGTGTAGATGTGCAGGGGGTCTGCGGAGCTGAACCGCGTTGGTTTTAGGTCTGGGGACCCCGTGCCCCCCGAGATACAGAAGGGGTTAACCCACCGTGCCCGCTTTATTGTGTGTAGTGGGGATTGGTGAGGGGGGTATTTGGCCCTTGGTGTGAGTTTAGGACTTGCGGGAGGGGGGGGGGGGTAGCGGGTGCACTTAACCCCTTCACGACCGTAGCAGTTAATACCGCTACGGTCATGAAGGGGTTAAGCCCTCCCGCTACCCCCCCCCCCCCCGCAAGCCCTCCCCAACCATCGTTGGGGCGAATACCCCATTCACCCACCCTCCCACAACCCACAACAATAAAATACACACAGCAGCCGCCAAAAAATAAATAAATAAATGACAATAAATACATTTGAAATACATTTTTATTGATAGTGTAGATGTGCAGGGGGTCTGCGGAGCTGAACCGCGTTGGTTTTAGGTCTGGGGACCCCGTGCCCCCCGAGATACAGGCCCCTTTAGGGGGTGCCGGTATCCCTCTGCGTTTAAAGATCCCGATCACGTGACCGCGGCCTGTAAACCAAGCAGAGCAGAGGGATACCGGCACCCCCTAAAGGGGCCTGTATCTCGGGGGGCACGGGGTTCCCAGACCTGAAACCTGTGCGCTTCTGCTCTGGAGACCCTCTGCACATGTACACTATCAATAAAACACATACAATATACAGTATAAATAAACACTCGTTCTTTACCTTAGCATCTATGCGCTATGGTAAAGAAGCATTATCTTAATAATATTGTAAAGTGAGCAGGGGGTTCCCTGAGCCAGAAATTAATGCTCAGGGAAACCCCCCCCCCCTGCTCCTGATCAATATTATTAAAAATACGGAAAATGCTGCGTCATTACCATAGCGGATAGCCGCTAAGGCAATGAAGGGGTTAAGGCATAATAAACAATTAATACATTCAATACATATTTTTCACGTCTGTGTTAAAACTCCCTGCCTTCTCTCTAATCTATGTAAAACCCCCTCCCCCTATTCTCGCTTTTAAAACGCCCTGCCTTCTCTCTAATCTATGTAAAAACCCCTCCCCCTATCCCCCTATTGTGTGTGTGCGTTAAGCTTCCCTGCAAGCTATGTAAAAAAACCTCCCCCTATTGTGTGTGTGTGTTAAATCTGCCTGGCCTGTGTTTCTGATTGCTGAGTGCTCTGCGTTTAAAGGTCCCGATCACGTGATCGCGGCCTGTAAACCAAGCAGAGCAGAGGGATACCCGCACCCCCTAAAGGGGCCTGTATCTCGGGGGGCACGGGGTCCCCAGACCTGAAACCTGTGCGCTTCAGCTCCGGAGACCCCCTGCACATGTACACTGTGAATAAAACACACACATCATTAAAGAATCATTCTTTAGCTTAGCGGCTATGCGCTATGGTAAAGAAGCAGCATTTCTGTCTTTTTAATAATATTGTACAGTACAGTGAGCAGGGGGTTCCCTGAGACAGAAATCTAATCTCAGGGGACCCCCTGCTCCTGCACAATATTATTAAAAGTTCAGAAACGAGGCTTCATTAGCATAGCGTATAGCCGCTAAGGTAATGAAGGGGTTAAGGCATAATAACCAATAAATACATTCAATACACTACCCACTACCCATGGCAACCTCCGCTGCTGTACAGTAAAACAGAGAAAAAAAATAACACTTTCAAAGTAATGTCCCCTAACCCCTTAATCACCATAGCGGTTATTAACCGCTACAGTCATGAAGGGGTTAACCCGCCCTCACCCACCACTCGGGACGCCTACTGTACATACCCTCCCACTCTAACCCCCCACCCCCCTCACCCTCAACCCTCACCCACTAACTACCCACAAGGGAGGCCTACCCACATACCGTTGGGGAACATTCCCCCCCTCACCCCCCACCCCCAGTCCCCGCAATCAAAACAATGCACAGCCCCACAATAAATAGCATTCTATTTATTAAATACATTACCCACCCCCTGTGCCCCCCCCCATAAATACAAGATTTATTCTTTTACATTCAGGGTCCATAACGCAGCCCCACGCTAGTCCCCGGTGGGCTGGCAGGGCACCTGGACAGACCTACAGTTTACCAGCAGCATTCCACAGGTTCTGGAGGCCTGCTGGTGGATCCTGCCAGCACCATGGCGCCCAGGTGGTCTCCTTGGGTCACCGTGAGCCACAATTGGGTCCCCACGGTAGGCCCAAGGATGTCTGGGAGCCCCGGGTCAAACCCACAGGTGTCTGCGGGGCCTCGGGTGGTTCCCATGGGGGTCTGGGGAACTCACGGGTGCTCACTACGGGTCCGCGGTGCCCCCACAGAAGTGGGACCACACATCATCATCCCCGCACCTACGGCTCGGAGGTGCCCCCACAGAAGTGGGACCACACATCGTCATGCCCGCAGACTACGGGTCCGCGCTGCCCCCACAGAAGTGGGACCACACATCATCATCCCCGCATGTGTCACCCGTGGAACCACCAGCCTGCTACCCTTTAGGATACCCGAGGATTCCCCGCGGGTGGTCTCCAGAGGTCCCACGCAAAACCACGGAAGTAACCCTGAATGTAAAAAAAATAAACCTGGCCTATACATTCAATACATACACCCTCCCCCCCAACACCTACAGTACAATAATGTGCAAAATAACTATTATCCAGATATGGATAATAGATTAATTGCCCATTATTAAAAACATTAACTAGCATATACAAATAAATAAAGTACTACTGACCTCATCAATACGAAGTGTCCGATGCCAGCGCCTTCCTTCTCTTGCCCACACAAAACATAGCCAAAACCAAGCCAATACATTGCAATTACATTCAGATATCAATTAACCCCTTAAACACCTTATCGGATAATAACCGCAAAGGTAATTAAGGGGTTAAGCCACACAGGCACGATACCCACCCTTCACCCATGAATTTGTACTGTGGCTTCATCATGCAACTATATATATATACTGTATATATATACATACAGAGAGACAGAGAGAAAGAGAGAGAGAGAGAGAGAGAGAGATATATACAGTATATATATATATACACACGTTATATACACACCCATGATAAACCAATATACTGTACAGTACAAATAAATGTAGAAGGGTTATCAAAAGCACTGTCCTACAACCAAACTCTTCTCCATACATACACACTAAATTAAAATAAATTTCCTTTAATATTCATAACTGATCTCTCAATCTACTGTAAATCATCACTAAACCTCTGAAAATCCATTTAAACAACTTACATTCCAATATAAATGATGCCTAAATATCTACTGTATGCAGCATATACATTCTGCAAATTACTGTAATCAACCAAGTAAACAAAACTCAATTAGCAATCATTATTTACATCCCTAAACAATTCACACTAGATCCTGAACAATAAAATCATTAACAAATTCACGCCTAGAGCAGAACAATTAAGCCTTTGAAAAAATATATGTACCGACAAAAATACAACCTTTACAAACCAAGCCTACCTATCCCTGACCTTCCTCAAACACACAATACAATACCAAGGAATACTGTAAGTACATCTACAGTATCTAATTTTAAAATACTTTAAACTCACAAAATAATTAAAAACACATCTAATCCAGCTTTTTAAACATCATCATTTCTTACCCTGAATGTATACTGTACAGTATATCTCTCTAGACATATATATTGTACATACATACATACAGTGGCAAGAAATGATATACCACAAAAAAAAAATACACATGTTAAAAAACCTTTTGACATAATTAACAAGTTAAATAAAATACAATTCTTTACTGTAGTTCACTTACCATTACTTGCCCCCACCGACTCCCGTTGCCCAGCTTACTCACGAACCAATCCACGATCAGGAACCCATAAAATAATAAACCATTCAAAATAATAAACATTAAACTAAAAATCCAAACCAATCCACGGGTCTTCTACTTGTAATACATCTTCATCTGTATTCTTCTTTCTTCTATCTCCTTCCGGGCGGGGCAGGGCGTGGTCTTCTTTCCATCATCGGCCACGCCCTTGTCTTTTTTCTTCTCCGGAGGTCCTTCCTCCGCGGCGTCTGGCTGCAAAATGAGACGACATAGGCTTTTAAAGGCCTATGACGTCACATTTTGCGTCATGGTTCCCACGGTCCTGATTGGACCGTGAAAACCATGTGTTTTGGCCGATAATAAAAAAATGATGACGTCACTTAAAGGGAATGAAAGCACAGCCAATCAGAATGGCTTTGCTTCAATTGCCTTTAAGTTGACGTCATTAAAAGACACATGGCCGTGCACACATGGTACTAGAGCCAATCAGAGCGTGGGAACTTTATCCCTACTCTGATTGGCTCTGGTATACCATGTGTCAGGGGCTTGGGGGAGAAAGGATGTGACGTCAATAAGGATAAAGTTCCCACGCTCTGATTGGCTACCGTACCACGTGACAGGTTTTCATTGACGTCACATCCTTTCTCCCCCAAGCCCCTGACACATGGTATACCAGAGCCAATCAGAGTAGGGATAAAGTTCCCACGCTCTGATTGGCTCTAGTACCATGTGTGCACGGCCATGTGTCTTTTAATGACGTCAACTTAAAGGCAATTGAAGCAAAGCCATTCTGATTGGCTGTGCTTTCATTCCCTTTAAGTGACGTCATCATTTTTTTATTATCGGCCAAAACACATGGTTTTCACGGTCCAATCAGGACCGTGGGAACCATGACGCAAAATGTGACGTCATAGGCCTTTAAAAGCCTATGTCGTCTCATTTTGCAGCCAGACGCCGCGGAGGAAGGACCTCCGGAGAAGAAAAAAGACAAGGGCGTGGCCGATGATGGAAAGAAGACCACGCCCTGCCCCGCCCGGAAGGAGATAGAAGAAAGAAGAATACAGATGAAGATGTATTACAAGTAGAAGACCCGTGGATTGGTTTGGATTTTTAGTTTAATGTTTATTATTTTGAATGGTTTATTATTTTATGGGTTCCTGATCGTGGATTGGTTCGTGAGTAAGCTGGGCAACGGGAGTCGGTGGGGGCAAGTAATGGTAAGTGAACTACAGTAAAGAAATGTATTTTATTTAACTTGTTAATTATTTCAAAAGGTTTTTTAACATGTGTATTTTTTTTTTTTGTGGTATATCATTTCTTGCCACTGTATGTATGTATGTACAATATATATGTCTAGAGAGATATACTGTACAGTATACATTCAGGGTAAGAAATGATGATGTTTTAAAAGCTGGATTGGATGTGTTTTTAATTATTTTGTGAGTTTAAAGTATTTTAAAATTAGATAGATGTATTATTCCTTGGTATTGTATTGTGTGTTTGAGGAAGGTCAGGGATAGATAGCCTTGGTTGTACTGTAAAGGTTGTATTTTTGTCGGTACTTATATTTTTTCAAAGGCTTAATTGTTCTGCTCTAGGCGTGAATCTGTTAATGGTTTCATTGTTCATTATTGAGTGTGAAATGTTTAGGGATCTAAATAATGATTGCTAATTGATTTTTGTTTACGTTGATTAATTTGCAGAATGTATACAGTATGGTGCATAGATTTTATGCATTTTGGAATGTGACTTTTTTCATTGGTTTGTGATCATATACAGTACAGTAGATTGTGAGATCAGTTAGGATTTTTAAAGGAAATTGATTTTAATGTAGTGTCTGTATGGAGAAGTGTTTGGTTGTAGAACAGTATGGTTTTGATAACCCTTCTACATTTATTTGTACTGTATATTTGGTTTATCATGGGTGTGTATATAACGTGTGTATATATATATACTGTATATATCTCTCTCTCTCTCTCTCTTTCTCTCTGTCTCTCTGTATGTATATATATACAGTATATATATATAGTTGCATGATGAAGCCACAGTACAAATTCATGGGTGAAGGGTGGGTATCGTGCCTGTGTGGCTTAACCCCTTAATTACCTTTGCGGTTATTATCCGATAAGGTGTTTAAGGGGTTAATTGATATCTGAATGTAATTGCAATGTATTGGCTTGGTTTTGGCTATGTTTTGTGTGGGCAAGAGAAGGAAGGCGCTGGCATCGGACACTTCGTATTGATGAGGTCAGTAGTACTTTATTTATTTGTATATGCTAGTTAATGTTTTTAATAATGGGCAATTAATCTATTATCCATATCTGGATAATAGTTATTTTGCACATTATTGTACTGTAGGTGTTGGGGGGGAGGGTGTATGTATTGAATGTATAGGCCAGGTTTATTTTTTTTACATTCAGGGTTACTTCTGTGGTTTTGCGTGGGACCTCTGGAGACCACCCGCGGGGAATCCTCGGGTATCCTAAAGGGTAGCAGGCTGGTGGTTCCACGGGTGACACATGCGGGGATGATGATGTGTGGTCCCACTTCTGTGGGGGCAGCGCGGACCCGTAGTCTGCGGGCATGACGATGTGTGGTCCCACTTCTGTGGGGGCACCTCCGAGCCGTAGGTGCGGGGATGATGATGTGTGGTCCCACTTCTGTGGGGGCACCGCGGACCCGTAGTGAGCACCCGTGAGTTCCCCAGACCCCCATGGGAACCACCCGAGGCCCCGCAGACACCTGTGGGTTTGACCCGGGGCTCCCAGACATCCTTGGGCCTACCGTGGGGACCCAATTGTGGCTCACGGTGACCCAAGGAGACAACCTGGGCGCCATGGTGCTGGCAGGATCCACCAGCAGGCCTCCAGAACCTGTGGAATGCTGCTGGTAAACTGTAGGTCTGTCCAGGTGCCCTGCCAGCCCACCGGGGACTAGCGTGGGGCTGCGTTATGGACCCTGAATGTAAAAGAATAAATCTTGTATTTATGGGGGGGGGCACAGGGGGTGGGTAATGTATTTAATAAATAGAATGCTGTTTATTGTGGGGCTGTGCATTGTTTTGATTGCGGGGACTGGGGGTGGGGGGTGAGGGGGGGAATGTTCCCCAACGGTATGTGGGTAGGCCTCCCTTGTGGGTAGTTAGTGGGTGAGGGTTGAGGGTGGTTAGGCCTCACGGGGTGGGGGGTTAGAGTGGGAGGGTATGTACAGTAGGCGTCCCGAGTGGTGGGTGAGGGCGGGTTAACCCCTTCATGACTGTAGCGGTTAATAACCGCTATGGTGATTAAGGGGTTAAGGGACATTACTTTGAAAGTGTTATTTTTTTTCTCTGTTTTACTGTACAGCAGCGGAGGTTGCCATGGGTAGTGGGTAGTGTATTGAATGTATGTATTGGTTATTATGCCTTAACCCCTTCATTACCTTAGCGGCTATACGCTATGCTAATGAAGCCTCGTTTCTGAACTTTTAATAATATTGTGCAGGAGCAGGGGGTCCCCTGAGATTAGATTTCTGTCTCAGGGAACCCCCTGCTCACTCTACAATATTATTAAAAAGACAGAAATGCTGCTTCTTTACCATAGCGCATAGCCGCTAAGCTAAAGAATGATTCTTTAATGATGTGTGTGTTTTATTCACAGTGTACATGTGCAGGGGGTCTCCGGAGCTGAAGCGCACAGGTTTCAGGTCTGGGGACCCCGTGCCCCCCGAGATACAGGCCCCTTTAGGGAGTGCCGGTATCCCTCTGCTCTGCTTGGTTTACAGGCCGCGGTCACGTGATCGGGGCTTTTAATGCAGAGCTGGATACCGGCACCCCCTAAAGAGGCCTGTATCTCGGGGGGCACGGGGTCCCCAGACCTGAAACCAGTGCGGTTCAGCTCCAGAGACCCCCTGCACATCTACACTATAAATAAAAATGTATTTCAAATGTATTTATTTGTATTTATTTATTTATTTATTTATTGCGGGGATGCTGTGTGTGATTATTTTTTATTGTGTTTAGCGGGGGTGGGTGACGGGGTTTATAAATGTGAGCTTATAAATAAAATAAAGAATATTATTTATAGGGGCCTTAGAACAGAAGTTCCCACGCCAATTGCGCGCTCATTGCTCTTTTGTTACAATGTTGCTGGTCTTGCGGGTTTGCAGTCTGGCAGCAAAAAGCAGTTTGTAGTACTGAGTGTGAGATAAAGTAACCAGTTCTTTTATTGCTGAAGTCGCCACCAAAAACTTTTATTTACAAATACAGTACAAAAACCGTGCAACACACAACAACATTCAGTATCCTTTGTTTAAGTACAGCAGGTACTATAGGGTAAAACATGTACTGTACAGTACAGCACAATATTACAGTATGGTTTCACTGAAAGTTCTCCCCATTTTCCAGCCATGGCCGATGCCTTGCATGGCGCAAAACGCCATTAATGCAGTCTCTAACGCCTCTCATTACAGGATCTGTAACAGGGTAATAGCGCTGCATTTCTTCCACAATCTTTTTCCTTAAATTGGCAGGAAGGGCATTTTTTTGGCGATTCCCATCATAGTTCACTTTGAACACCCACTCGCAGTACAATGTGTAGGGAACATGGTGTTTAAATATGATCAAGGCATACTTGTGTGGTATACCAGCACTCCTCACCCTATACTTCTCCCTCAGCGCCGGTGGCAGATCGCACAGGGAGATGTCGGGCACTGTTTGTATGCGAGCGGGTGTAGGAAGTCTTTTGGGAGCGGGTGTACTTGAGGCGATGGGCAATGGTAGGGTGTCTGGGAGGAAGCTTTCCTCCGGTAGTGGTCGCCGGGTTGTGTCCTGGCGTGGTCTTGACGGGGTTGTCATGTCCTCCTCAATAGCATAGTACACTGTATCTTGTGGTGGAGGGGGTGTGCTTGGTGATGGAAGGGGGTCGAAGGTACCATGCATCACATCCATGTCACCCCCCTGCTCCAGCGTCGGGGAAACAGGGGCATTAACACCGAGCAAATAATGTATGCCCGCTATGTCTGCCTCTATCTTGTGCATCCGTTGATCCAGCCGCTGCTCCATTTGTAGCATCCCTTGCTCCATATGTAGCACCGACTCCAGAAGCAGATCTAGCTTTGCCAGCACACTAGAATTCCCGGGGAGATCCACACTTAGCCCATTCAGGATCCGGTCAAACGAGCTGCTTGTGCATGGCATCTGGAGATCTGGGGGGATGGGTGCAACGGAGGATGAGATGGGGGTTCCCTGGAGAGAAGCGGCATCGATGGAGAGTGGAAGAGGTGACCTGGGGATGCCCGGTACAGGAGAAGCTGCAGCGTGGTGGAAGAGGGATGGAGAAGGTGACCGCTGGATTTCCGGGCGAGAAGCAGAGTCGTCCAAGAGCAAAGGAGACAGTGACCCGTTGATTTCAGAGGCAGCAGCATCTTCAGATGGAACCGGAGAAGATGGGGGTGGAGAAGCCGGGCTGAAGATTTCCGGGACAGCTACAGCAGAGTCGTCGAAGCTTATGGGAAGTGGTCTGCGGATTCGGTGAGTTGGCTGCCATGCGTCTTGCGTACCGAGCACAGTACCGTATTTCTTCTTCACATAATAAGGCTGACGTGTTTTAAAACCCTTAGCCTTTGGGGTCAGCAGAAGGTTTTCTTTGTTGGCCTTAGCCTGTCGCTTTGCCTTTGGCTTGGAAACGGTAACTGCCTTTCTCTTTTTCAGTGTGGCAGGCACAGCAGAGGTGAGATGATTCTTTCGTCCATAGAACCGGGGCTGCTCCATGTAAGCGGGAGACACAATGCAGTATCTGGACAATGGCTCAGATAAAGATCAGCAAGTGGTGGGCTATGCAACGTGTACAACCTTTTATGCATGGCTGCCAGGTACAGGTGTTGAAAGTGGGTGGTCTGTTATGTGAGTCATTAACATATAAATACACCATCCATTTTGTGGATTCACTGCACATTGAATACACATCGACTAAACATCGAATATACATTCTTGTGTTTGTATTTCTCTCTACAGTACTCGCAGCAATGCCTGTTAAGAAGATTTCAAAGGATCTCAGCATGAGAATGAAGGAGATGTACACGAGCGGAAAACGAATTGCAGATATCCAGCGCTGGTTAACTGCTTCTGGCCTCGTTGTGCCATCAAGCACCATGTGCTATCATGCACAAGGAAAAAACAGAGACCGCAAAAAGGCACCAAAGATAACAAATGCGTAAGTATACTGTATTTATAAAACTTAACCAAAAAAAATATAGAAAACTGTAGTGTACATCTACAGTATACCGTTTTTATATAGTATATTTATTATATTACAACAGTATATACTGTAGTGTACTGTATGTGTGGTCAATTTATATTTTTTGTGCAGCAGTATACACTTTTGGTATATTGCAATTCATCTGACAACGAATATACAGTATATGATGTGTATTTATTATGATATAACAACAGTATACCGTTTTTATATAGTATATTTATTATATTACAACAGTATATACTGTAGTGTACTGTATGTGTGGTCAATTTATATTTTTTGTGCAGCAGTATACACTTTGGTATATTGCAATTCATCTGACAACGAATATACAGTATATGATGTGTATTTATTATGATATAACAACAGTATACCGTTTTTATATAGTATATTTATTATATTACAACAGTATATACTGTAGTGTACTGTATGTGTGGTCAATTTATATTTTTTGTGCAGCAGTATACACTTTTGGTATATTGCAATTCATCTGACAACGGAATATACAGTATACAGTATGATGTGTATTTATTATGATATAATAACAGTATATTTATATAGTATATTTATATTACAACAGTACTGTATACTGTATATTTTGTCTATTTATATTTATAGTACAGCAGTATACATTTTTTGTATATTTATATTTACTGTATATTACAACATTACATGTACAGTATACAGTATACATTTTATATTGCTGCATATTAATAACACAATATAATTTCTTTGCATTGTAGGGAGACTACTCTTCTGGTGGACAGAATAAGTGAGGAGAATGATGAGAGGAGCGCATTAAGGGTTAAAAACACTCTTCAGGAAAACCACAATCTGACTGTATCCGAGAGCAGCATAAAGAAGATGAGACGCAGAATTGGATGGAAATATGGACGTGTGAGGTTAGTAGTGGACAGTACAGGAGGTACTGTACTGTAAAGTAAAAGTGTTGTTTTGCAAACTGTACTGCGCTGTGACGCTAACATTTTTTATTCATTGTCATTACAGAGCATACCCCATGATACGGGACGCAAACAAAATCAAAAGAGTGCTCCAGGCCCAGGCATGGATCGACAGCGGTGAGACTTTCCAGGATTGCATCTTCACTGATGAGTCTACTGTGTCGCTGGAGAGATTTGCAAGATTTGCGTTCCACAAAAAAGGCCACATAACTTTGAAGCCGCGGCCAAAACACCCTGTGAAGCTGCATGTGTGGGGTGCCATCTCTAGGCGTGGACCGGGATGCATTGTCGTCTTTGAAGGTACAATTTCTCAAATATAATGCCGCCTAATGCACTGTAGTTGACTAGTGTTGCCTTACCGTATGCACTGTATTGTACTATTGAGCACTTTTCTTTTCTTGCTATAGGAATCATGAATAAAGATTTCTTCCAAGACAACATTGTGCCCGTGATAGTGCGATACATCACACAAGACTTTCCCAATGGTCATCGCTTTTACCAGGACAATGATCCCAAGCACACCGCGTCGACGGCGCATATCCTTGAGCGCGGCATCAACTGGGTGAAGACGCCAGTGGAGTAAGTGCAGTAGACCGTGTCCCATTTATGTTCCCCACTGTTTGTACTGTGTACTGTATCTCTTAAACTAATTGTCCTTTCTTTCCAAACACAGATCGCCAGACTTCAATCCGATCGAAATGGTCTGGCATCAGCTGAAGGACCACATCCGTAAAGTGGCGAAACCCTCCAAGAAGGACGAGTTGTATAAAGCCATAATGAGTTTTTGGAACGATGTACTCACCGAGGAACGATGCAATAAATATATAGACCATATTGCCACTGTGTTGCCCATTGTCATCGCGCGCAATGGACAAGCATCAGGAAAGTAGTACAGTGCTGTAGTATTGTACAGTAGGTACAGTATGATACAGGTAAGTATGGCACAGATTTTAGCTTTCCCAATAGTCAGAGTATACAGTAGTTCCAGTTTGTACAGTAGACTAGTTTGACATACTACAGTAAGTGCCTACTAACTGCTCCATTTTTTTCTTTCCAGAGAAAGCTGCACCAGCCACCTTCTGTACAGTAGTTCTACCATAATACAGTACGCACATACAGTACAGTACAGTAACTGAACAAAGTTTTTGTTTTCTTGTCGTTCCAGGAAAAAGGGTGCACCAGGGGGGAGGGGGGGCCTTGTGTTCGTCAAATCTGCTTGTGCAGTCAAATGTACAGTATATAAACAGCAGTAATGATGTACACAAAACCTCTCCTCTCTCAATGAACTACTGTACCGCAGACACAATGAGGATACTGTTACAGTATGAAGGGAAAAAGAACAGGATGGGTTATTTAACATTACAGTATACTGTGCAATATTTATACTGTATATTTATATATACTGTATTTTTATTCTAAAGGTATTCGAGAATGTACTCTACTAGATGAGGACCTGGTGACTTTCAACCCTCTCAGACACACAGAAAGGATTATTTCACATCACTGTATATTTATCCTGTATATTTTCAGTAATTTAGAAGCAGTGGCTGTTCTGAACAGCCCAGGGCCAGACTAACAAAACAATGGCTTTGATTGGATTAGCCAGACGATTGATGCTTGGCCAGGGAGGGATTAAAAACTCTAAGGGAGGGGGTGGGTGGTGTAGCTGTAGGATTGTACTGTGTCAGTATTTCCAACGCCAGGTCACCCTAATAATTGCATGAATAAACCCCCAAAGACAAGGCCCAAATATACTAGTACAGTATACTGTACAGTACTGTAAAGTATGTATTATTGTGTGTTGATGTTTTGAATTGCTGTTAACTTGAAAAGTTTCACCATTGTATTGTACTGTATTTGTAAATAAAAGTATTTTGTGGCGACTTCAGCAATAAAAGAACTGGTTAATTTATCTCACATAAAGTACGTGAATACGACCGCAATCACCATTGTACAGTAAATGGGTGCATAGGATGGAACGACAGGTGCTAAAGGGGTATAAATATGATACTGTATTTATCAGTATTGATCAAAGAGAGTTGATCAGAAGGATTCCCCTTATAAAGTATACAGCACTCTATTGTCATTCATACAGTACAGTATACTGTAGTAAAAGGTAGACAACACATGGTCTTGCAGTACAGTATACTGTATTACTAAAAATCTGTCAGGTTGACCAGAATCACTGCGGATATCGGAAAATAATACAATTTTCTTAATTCTACGTACTGTATATAAGGGGAATCCTTCTGATCAACTCTCTTTGATCAACACTGATAAATACAGTAATTTATCTCACACTCAGTACTACAAACTGCTTTTTGCTTGCAATAAACAAACAAACAGGGAAGCGCTATACTGTATGAGTTAGGATCAGGCCCAGCAGCCACTTTATGTTGAAAACCACATACAGTATGAAATGAGCATAAATTTGCATGAATAATTACACAAAAATATATAAAATAAATAGCACAAGTCTCTGACAGAGAGAAATTGTCCAGGTGGTGTGGATACAGGTTAATGCCCCTGTCTGATAGGACAGACTCGGGCAAGAATGGCCTGTGAGAGGTGAATATCCAGAATGGTAGCTGGGATGGAAAGCGCTACCAACTGTGCAGGTATTGAAGTGTGTAGAAATGGGAAGGTGCCGTAGGCATCAAATGTGGAAAGCGCTCACCCAGACTTCATACAGGCTAATGCAGATGTGTGATGCTTTGAGACTGTCATTTATACTTTGACAAGTCTACCTTTTGGTGTGTAGTGTGCATTATCCTTAGCGTTGTATACTGTAGGTGCCTTTGAACCCAGTAACCTATTGTGATTCACTTTGATTCTCCCTAGTGTTTTTTGAGTCACTATCCTTTTCATGTTTAGGGTCGACAGTGTGTGTCGTTCCCTAGTGCTGTTCATTAGTGTTTAAGGGTCCATGCCTCTTTTTTTAAGTGTTTTTAAATCATGTACTGTTTATTCATCCCTTTTTGCACTGTGTCAAATAAATAAACAAATATATCAATTGCATACCTGAGTGCTCCCATACGGGTTACTTTGCGCTTTTTGCTTGCAGACTGCAAAGCCGCAAGACCAGCAACATTGTAAAAAAAGAGCAAAAAAAGAGCAATGAGCGCGAAATTGGCGTGGGAACTTCTGTTCTAGGGCCCCTAGAAATAATATTCTTTATTTTATTTATAAACTCACATTTATATATAAAGTATATATTTATTTCTCTTCATGTATTTATTTAGATTTATTTATTAATTGTGGAGCTGCTGTGCGTGAGGGGCCATGGCCAGGATGGGGGGGGGGGGGGTAACGGTACAGTATGTGGGTAGGGGGTGAGGGTGGTTAGACCTCACACTACATTATGCACATTGGGCCCCCCCCCTCCCCACATTTACATACTCTACACTGCACGACATCAATGCAGGGAGGGTTTACCAATGCAGGGAGGGTTTACCAATGCAGGGAGGGTTTACCAATGCAAGGAGGGTTTACCAATGCAGGTAAGGCTTTAGGCCTTTATATCTCTCTCCCTTCAGTGTAATCTGCTTAACAGAAACATTAGGGGGGAAGGGGCTTTAGGCCTTTATATCTCTCTCCCTTCATTGTAATCTGCTTAACAGAGACATTAGGGGGGAAGGGGCTTTAGGCCTTTATATCTCTCTCCCTTCAGTGTAATCTGCTTAACAGAAACATTAGGGGGGAGGGGGCTTTAAACAATGCTGTGTATAATGTATAATGTAAAAGGTTTTTTACAATTAGATAGATGTAATCCTTGGTATTGTAAGGGTTAGTTTGGTTTTAAATTGTCTTTTCTGGTTGGTACTTACAGTATATATTGATTTTGGTTTACTTGATTGGTTAAAATACTGTAGTTGACTTGTTTGGAAGTGTTTGTACAGTATTTACTGGTAGAGTAGCTTGCAATTATATTGTTAACATTCATTTGCAGAATGTACAGTACTGTATATGGTGCATAGATTTAATGCTATGCATCATTTACAGTATACAATGTACTGTAAGTGCAATGTACTGTGTGGATTGTAATGTTATGTTTTATACTGTATGCTATTCATTAACTTCATTGCTCTACACATCTAGGGATTTCATTCCACCTTACCACCTTTCCTACACATGATTTGTGCTGTAGGCATTGGTTATATCACTGTCTGCTAATGCAGATGTGTGATGCTTTGAGACTGTCATTTATACTTTGACAAGTCTACCTTTTGGTGTGTAGTGTGCATTATCCTTAGCGTTGTATACTGTAGGTGCCTTTGAACCCAGTAACCTATTGTGATTCACTTTGATTCTCCCTAGTGTTTTTTGAGTCACTATCCTTTTCATGTTTAGGGTCGACAGTGTGTGTCGTTCCCTAGTGCTGTTCATTAGTGTTTAAGGGTCCATGCCTCTTTTTTAAGTGTTTTTAAATCATGTACTGTTTATTCATCCCTTTTTGCACTGTGTCAAATAAATAAACAAATATATCAATTGCATACCTGAGTGCTCCCATACGGGTTACTTTTTTCTCTTTTCACTCACATACAGTATGTATGTATATATATATATATATATATATACTGTATATACTGTATATATATATATATATATATATATATACAAATATAGCTGTATGATATATATATATATATATATACTGTATATATATATATATATATATATATATATATATATATATATATATATATATACACAGTGTATATATGTACAGTATACTGTATATATATATATATATACAGTGTATATACTGTACAGTATATATACAAAGTATATACTGTACAGTATATATTTATTTCTCTTCATGTCTTTATTTATTTATTTATTTAGATTTATTTATTAATTGTGGGGCTGCTGTGCGTGAATTTTTTTTTATTGGGGGTGAGGGGGGTGTTTGGCCCTTGGTGTGAGTTTAAGACTTGCAGCAGCAGCAGCAGCACAATTAATAAATAAATCTAAATAAATAAATAAATGACAATAAATACATTTGAAATACATTTTTATTGATAGTGTACATGTGCAGGGGGTCTCCAGAGCAGAAGCGCACAGGTTTCAGGTCTGGGGACCCCGTGCCCCCCGAGATACAGGCCCCTTTAGGGGGTGCGGGTATCCCTCTGCTCTGCTTGGTTTACAGGCCGCGATCACGTGATCGGGACCTTTAAACGCAGAGCACTCAGCAATCAGAAACACAGGCCAGGCAGATTTAACACACACACACAATAGGGGGAGGTTTTTTTACATAGCTTGCAGGGAAGCTTAACGCACACACACAATAGGGGGATAGGGGGAGGGGGTTTTACATAGATTAGAGAGAAGGCAGGGCGTTTTAAAAGCGAGAATAGGGGGAGGGGGTTTTACATAGATTAGAGAGAAGGCAGGGAGTTTTAACACAGACGTGAAAAATATGTATTGAATGTATTAATTGTTTATTATGCCTTAACCCCTTCATTGCCTTAGCGGCTATCCGCTATGGTAATGACGCAGCATTTTCCGTATTTTTAATAATATTGATCAGGAGCAGGGGGGGGGGGGGTTCCCTGAGCATTAATTTCTGGCTCAGGGAACCCCCTGCTCACTTTACAATATTATTAATATAATGCTTCTTTACCATAGCGCATAGACGCTAAGGTAAAGAACGAGTGTTTATTTATACTGTATATTGTATGTGTTTTATTGATAGTGTACATGTGCAGAGGGTCTCCAGAGCAGAAGCGCACAGGTTTCAGGTCTGGGGACCCCGTGCCCCCCGAGATACAGGCCCCTTTAGGGGGTGCCGGTATCCCTCTGCTCTGCTTGGTTTACAGGCCGCGGTCACGTGATCGGGATCTTTAAACGCAGAGGGATACCGGCACCCCCTAAAGGGGCCTGTATCTCGGGGGGCACGGGGTCCCCAGACCTAAAACCAACGCGGTTCAGCTCCGCAGACCCCCTGCACATCTACACTATCAATAAAAATGTATTTCAAATGTATTTATTGTCATTTATTTATTTATTTTTTGGCGGCTGATATGTGTATTTTATTGTTGTGGGTTGCGGGAGGGTGGGTGAATGGGGTATTCGCCACAACGATGGTTGGGGAGGGCTTGCGGGGGGGGGTGGGGTAGCGGGAGGGCTTAACCCCTTCATGACCGTAGCGGTATTAACTGCTACGGTCGTGAAGGAGTTAAGTGCACCCGCTACCCCCCCCCCCCTCCCGCAAGTCCTAAACTCACACCAAGGGCCAAATACCCCCCTCACCAATCCCCACTACACACAATAAAGCGGGCACGGTGGGTTAACCCCTTCATTGCCTTAGCGGCTATCCGCTATGGTAATGACGCAGCATTTTCCGTATTTTTAATAATATTGATCAGGAGCAGGGGGGGGGGGGGTTCCCTGAGCATTAATTTCTGGCTCAGGGAACCCCCTGCTCACTTTACAATATTATTAAAATAATGCTTCTTTACCATAGCGCATAGACGCTAAGGTAAAGAACGAGTGTTTATTTATACTGTATATTGTATGTGTTTTATTGATAGTGTACATGTGCAGAGGGTCTCCAGAGCAGAAGCGCACAGGTTTCAGGTCTGGGGACCCCGTGCCCCCCGAGATACAGGCCCCTTTAGGGGGTGCCGGTATCCCTCTGCTCTGCTTGGTTTACAGGCCGCGGTCACGTGATCGGGATCTTGAAACGCAGAGGGATACCGGCACCCCGTAAAGGGGCCTGTATCTCGGGGGGCACGGGGTCCCCAGACCTAAAACCAACGCGGTTCAGCTCCGCAGACCCCCTGCACATCTACACTATCAATAAAAATGTATTTCAAATGTATTTATTGTCATTTATTTATTTATTTTTTGGCGGCTGCTGTGTGTATTTTTTTAATAATATTGATCAGGAGCAGGGGGGGGGGGGGCTCCCTGAGCATTAATTTCTGGCTCAGGGAGCCCCCTGCTCACTGTACAATATTATTAAATCTCTCTCTGCTGCAAACACATCTCGCCCCCAGTACAGTATGTGCAGTAATTTACTGAACAATGCATAGTTTTATTTATTCGGGTTTATTACACAGTATACTGTTCGGCTGGAAAACATCAGCATACTGTACAGCACAATATTACTGTATCCATCGAAATCCCCCCATTAGCCGTTTTCTTTTCTTTTCTGAGGAAAAACAAAATGAAAAGTTTTAATGTACAGTAATGGTCAGCCCCCTAAAGAAGTACCCAGCCAGCCCCACCAAAATAATAGTACTCACCATACTGTATTACTGAATTTCCCATTCAGCTAGCGCCGGCGCCGGCCCACTTCCAGTCCAGCTTTCATCATCACCCACGTCGATAGTTTGCAGAGGGACTAGCCCACCTGTAGTCAGCGGGAAATCGCTTAGGTACATGCAAGCTTCATCAAAACTGGCTGCGAAATCCATCTCAGAGTTTTCACCGATGGAGATGGCATCATGATAAGCTGGTGCTGCTGCTGGTTCTGGTTCTGGTTCTGGCGCATTGCTTGGCAGGGACTGTCGCTTCTTATTTCGTTTTAACACGACCCTTCGCCTTTTGCCGCCTCCATTATCATAGATACGGGAAAAACCCGGTGCCACACACCAATACCCTCCAACAAATTGGGGCTCAATACGGTGAAAACAGGGGTCACTACATAACCTTTTCCTTATTGCGCGCTTCCACAAATGAGGAGTTGGCGAAAATCTGTAAAAGTCATAATTTTCGATAAAATACTGATAAATTTGAACAACTGTTGCCATCTTATCCTCTGTTGCATTAATAGCGGCCCATATCAAATAAGCATAACTTCTGTCAGGTTTTTGGAAAGCGGGCTCCACTTGAACACTCATGTCTCTGTAGAATAGTGTAAGCGAAAATGATCTTTGTCTTTATTTAATACAGTACTGTATGTAAAGCCTAAATTGATACATTTTTTGCAACTCTTCCTTCAGTCTCAAGGACAAGTTACAATACTGTAGCATACTGTACTGGGATAAAGTATCTTTTTTGGTATAGTAAACAAAACAACTTGCAAAGTTCACACATTACTTAAGTCATGAGTTTATGCCATCTGGTGGACAAACGAAACATTGCCGCCTAGTAAATTCTTCTGGTTATCATGAGTTTATGCCATCTGGTGGACAAACGAAACATTGCCGCCTAGTAAATTCTTCTGTTATCATTTAACAGATCAGATCCCCCGTCAGCCAGGCATGAACCGTGGCTGGGAAGGCAAACGCAACGCAGCATGCAAGAGGTGAGCAGCGGCGGATTCAAAGTATCTGCCAGGTACAAATCGGGCATTTGCTCGAATAAAGTGTGTCGGTGCAGTATATATATATTGGCCATGATAACCCTCTTACCTACCAACGTAACATCCATTATATTATGTCTTCTACCCTTACAGTTGCTGCCTACCGTATTTACACTATAGTGCAACCCTTTCCTGATTACAATAGCAACTCCCCTCTTCCCATTGAAGGAGGCTGACCAGCATTCTTGCACCCATTGTCTTTTTCATTTTTTGTGTTCTGATTTCGTCTAAGTGGGTTTCTTGCAGAAACACCACATCTGCCTTTACATTTTTTAAATGTTGTAGTATCTTTGCTCTTTTATAGCTGAGTGCACACCCTTCACATTACATGTGATAAATTTAAGTTTACTCACGTTACCAGTGTGTTATGTGATTTGGTATTGTTATGATATGTTCTTTGCAAGTTTTATAATTAAATGTCTGCATGCGTGCCGTCAGCCTCCTTCTTCTGGGGTTTCGTCCTCCATATATTTTCTCATTCTGGCACTTTAAAGTAATAAATTCTCTGGGATTCCTCTCTTCCTCAGGATTGCCGAATTGTATTGTAGAGAACGTATGTAACAAATCAACATTAATAAAATGTAACCAATAAACAAATGTAAATTTCTTAATTCTTGTGATATACAATCACAAATCCTGATTCATCTATTTGCATTTAGATGTTTTAGTTCCTCACAGCCCAGAGGGGGAGGGGGAAGGGAGGAGGGGTGGAGAGGGAGGGGGAGGGAGGGGAGAAAGGGAGGGAGGGGGAGGGAGGAGAAGGGAGGGGAGGGGGAGGGGGAAGAGGGGGGAGTGAAATAGGGTGAGGGAGGAGGGGAGAAGGAAGGAAGGGGAGGAGGAGGGGGGAGGGGGCTATCGGCTCGTCTATAGTCCCAATGTTCCTCTATTTTGAGCATTCTGGTTAGCAATTAAAGATTTCTCAAACTTGGTAGCTCTAAGTCATTTGTATTTTAGTTATCTTCTGTGTCTTTGCCATTCTTAAGTATCTGTACAAACTCTTTTGCTTCTGTTGGATTGTTCATAAATACACTTCCTTTGTCGGTTTGGATTCGTAGCTTTGCAGGATACAGGAGCGCAAATTTGATCCCTTGTATAGCTCGGAGCATACTTCTGAAAATTCTTTCTGTTGTTGTGATGTAGAATAATCTTGGAAGATCAGGATTCTATTACCATCTATATCAATTGACCCTTTGGATTTGAAGGTTGTGAATATTTTGTTCTTCTCTGCCCAGTCCAAAAGCGATCACAAGTCTCGGTCTGCTCCCTTGTTCTGTTCTGGGGTACCCTATTTGGTGGAACCTTTCCATTTTGAAAATTGTCTCTTCTGTATTCAGACCTAGATATTCCGGGATAGTTTTGATTAGCAGTATAGTTAGCTAGCTTCCTTCAATTTTTTCTGGGATTTCGATAAACCTCAAATTGTTCCTCCTGGACCTGTTTTCTTGGTCTTCCATTTTGTCTTTGAGTATATTTTGTGTTTCTTCTAATTGTTGGATGTTGCATTGTAGTTGTGTTATGGTGTCCTCCGAATTCCCAATTCTTTGTTCCGCTTCCTTGATCCTCTTTTTATCAAGTGTACACACATATTGATTCACTTGTCTTCTTTTATTGAGAGTCACATACTGTAGCTTATTATATTCCCTCTTAATACTGCTTTGGCAGTTTCCCAGAATAGATTTTCCTGATCTCTATGTTGTTTGTTATAAGCAGTGTACGACAAATCACCCATATTGGCATCATATTCTTAATCGCTTGCCTTGTGATTGCCTCAATTTGGGCAATGTATGTATGTCTTTATTTATATAGTGCCATTAGTGTACATAGCACTTCACATTAGTAATACATGTGACAATCATATAAATAATAAATAATACAAATAACAGGTCATGGGAATAAGTGCTTCAGAGATAAAAGTAACATTTCGGAAGAGGAGTCCCTGTTCCGGGGAGCTTACAATCTAATTGGTGGGGAGAACGTACAGAGACAGATGGAGGGCATTCAGGTAAGTGCGTCTGCAGGGGCCAAGCTTTATGTATCGTGTGTAGTATTAGCCATGGTGTTACTCATATGCTTCTAAAAGCAAGTGCGTCTTAAGGAGGGTCTTAAAGGTGGATAGAGAGGGTGCTAGTCGGGTATTGAGGGGAAGGGCATTCCAGAGGTGCGGGGCAGAAAGTGAGAAAGGTTTAACGTGGGTGAGGGCTTTAGATACAAAGGGGATAGAGAGAAGACAGCCTTGAGCAGAACGCAAGAGTCGGGATGGTGCATAGCGAGAAATTAGGGCTGAGATATAAGAGTGTAAAGCAGAAGAGTGTAAAGCTTTGAAAGTGAGGAAGAGAATTGAGTGCGAGATGCGTGATTTGATAGGATGCCAGGAGAGTGATTTCAGCAGGGGAGACACTGAGACAGATTTTGGAAATAGTAGAGTGATTCTGGCAGCAGCGTTTAGGATAGATTGTAGGGGAGACAGTTGAGAGGCAGGAAGGCCTGACAGCAGGAGGTTACAGTAATCGAGGGGGGAGAGAATGAGGGCCAGAGTCAGAGTTTTAGCAGTCGAGCAACAGACGAAAGGGCGTATCTTTGTTATATAGTATTGCGGAGGAAAAAGTGACAGGTTTTAGATATGTTTTGAATGTGAGGGGCGAATGTGAGAGTAGAGTCGAGTGTGACCCCTAGGCAGTGTGCTTGGGCTACTGGGTGAATGATGCTACTTCCAACACTAATGTGGAAGGAGATAGTAGGGCCAGGTTTGGGAGGAAGTATGAGGAGCTCTATTTTTGCCATGTTAAGTTTCACTCGGCGGATGGCCATCCAGGATGATATTCCAGAGAGACTTTCAGAAACTTTAGTCTGTATAGCAGGTGTAAGGTCAGGGTTTGAAAAGTAAATTTGTGTGTCGTCAGCATAGAGGTGATATTTGAACCCATAAGATGTGATTAGGTCACCTATAGAGAGAGTGTAAAGAGAAAAGAGAAGGGGACCAGAACAGAGCCCTGGAGTACCTCCATGTGCATGCAATGTCTTGTATATAATGTATACCCTGTTCATTTATGTAACTGTATTTGTAACCATGTATTATTTGTCTTAACTCTGTGCCCAGGACATACTTGAAAACGAGAGGTAACTCTCAATGTATTACTTCCTGGTTAGATATTTTATAAATAAATAAATAAATACCGCCACAGAGAGATCGATAGAGGAGGAGGAGGTGTTAGCAAAAGAGACACTGAAAGTACGATGGGAGAGGTAAGAGGAGATCCAGGATAGAGCTGTGTTCCGAATACCAAGAGTATGGAGAATGTGGAGGAGAAGAGGGTTGTCCACTGTGTCAAATGCAGCAGAGATGTCGAGTAATATGAGCAGAGTGTAATGACCTCTGTCTTTGGCAGCATGGAGGTAATCAGCTATTTTGGTGAGGGCTGTTTCAGTGGAGTGAGCAGTGCGGACGCCAGATTATTGAGGGTCTAGGAGAGAATAGGTGTTGAGAAAGTGTAGCAATCGATAGAATACAAGACGTTCAAGGAGTTTGGAGGCAAAAGGCATAAGGGAGAAAGGTTGATATTTAGAAGGGCAGGTAGGGTCAAGCTTGCTGTTTTTAAGTAATGGTATAATGATTGCATGTTTGAAGGAGGATGGAAAGGTACCAGAGTAGAGGGAAGAGTTAAAAATCTGTGTGAGCATAGGGATTATAGAAGGAGCAAGAGGTTTAAGCAGATGGGAGGGAATGGGTTAAAGAGGGCAGGTGGTAGAGGGAGAAGAGGAGATCAGCAATGACACCTCCTCCTCCGAGACAATGGAAAAAGAGTCAAGAAAGGCAGGAGGAGAGTTAGGTAGCAGTGTGGGAGGGGAGGAGGCAATAGATGGGATGTTCTGTCGTATAATTCCACCTTTTCCTTAAAAAAGTCCTGAGGTGAGATGGAGGAAGAAGAGGAGGCAGCTGAGTGTAGTCTGAGTAGAGTGTAACAGACAGAAAAGAGTCGGCGTGGGTTAGACTTGTGCGTGTTGATTAGTGATGAAAAGTAGGTTTTTTTAGCCTGAGAGAGGGCAGAGTTGAAACAGGACAGCATAAATGTGTAGTGAAGGAAATCTGCGAATGTATGAGATTTCCTCCAGAGGTGTTCAGAGGAACGAGTGGAGGAACGCACCATGTGCATGTGTGAATTTAGCCATGGTCTGGGGATAGAAGGGTGAGGATGGCAGAGAGAAAATGGGGCAAGTAGATCAAGAGAGGAGGGTAAGGCAGAGTTGTAGTTCCTGACCAGGTTGTCAGGGTCTGAAGCAGAACTGAGAGAGGAGAGGGAGGATCGTAAAGTGGAATCAAAAGCAGGTATGTTAATAGAGCGCAGGTTTCTGCAAAAACGAGGGCTAGATGGAGATGGAGATGGAGAGGGGGAGAAGCGAGAGAGAGAAAATTAGATGAGGTGATGGTCAGAGAGAGGAAATGGAGAAATGGAGAAATCAGTGAGAGAATAGTTTTTAGTGAAAACCAGGTCTATCTAGGTAGTGGCCATCCTTGTGGGTGCTAGCTGCAGTCCACTGTTGAAGGTCAAAAGAAGAGGATAGAGAAAGAAAGCGAGAGGCCCAAGGAAAAGAGGGATCATCAATATGGCAGTTGAAGTCCCCAAGGAGAAGAACAGGGGAGTCTAAGGAGAGAAAGAAAGAGAGCCAGGATTCAAAGTGAGAGAGAAAGTCAGTAGTGGGGTGAGCTGAGGTAGGTGGGCATAGATGACCGCCACATGGACAGGGAGAGGAGAGAAGATCTGGACTGTGTGAGCCTCAAAGGAGGGGAAAGCAAGAGAAGGGGAAATAGGAAGGGTTCAGTAACGGCAGGGCAAGGAGAGCAGGAGCCCATGCCTCCACCCCTGCTATCAGGGCGTGGAGTGTGGGAGAAGGAAAGGCCACCATAGGAGAGGGCAGCTTCCAGAGCAGTCAGACTGAGTGAGCCAGGTCTCAGTTATAGCAAATAGGAGCAGAGAGTGAGAGAGGAAGAAGTCATGCACAGAGAGGAACTTGTTAGAGAGGGAGCGAGCATTCCAAAGGGCACAGGAGAAAGGGAGAGAGGATGGAGGATGGCAGCGGATGGGTATGAGGTTAGAGGGGTTGACACTAGAAGGAGTAGAAGTTGCATGTGGGAGGCGAGGACGAGTGCAAGTAGAGAGCAAGTAGAAATAAGGCAGGGACGAGGATTGGGAGAGATATCCCCAGAAGCAAGGAGGAGGAGCATGGAAAGAAAGAGAATGTGTGAGGATGATTTGTATGGGTGTGTTTTAGTGCAGGGGGTATAGCTGTGTAGTGTCAGAGGGTGCAGGTAAGAAAGGAGTTCATGCGAACAGAGAAGTGGTGAAGAAAGGAGAGATGGAGATACATGAATAGAGTTGGAGACATGATGAGGCTGATGGAAGCAAGTGCATAATTTGAAAATAAGGGAGGTTACAGCAAATATAAAAAGTAAAGGGGGAATCACAGCAGTAGTTAAGTGCTGAGATGTGCAGTCTGGGATAGATGATATCGTCCTTTCCAGCGTAGATCAAATGCACGAATCAGAAGCAGTAGGTGTTGTCCACTTTTCCACTTCTTTTTGAACTTCCTTTTTAAACTTCATCACTACTTTAAACATTTCTACTTAAAAGCATTTCTGCTTAAGAGCATGGCTACAGGCAGCAATAGCTGCTGTGTGTTTACTTCTATACTTTTATAAAGTCACCTGGCTGGCGCATCCAACTTAATTAGCACATGTGAGGGATGTTAAAGCAAATGGTTTTTATAAGATGGGTCCTGCTCCCCCACTTTATCTTGCTTGCAGTGTTATGGAGCCATATTTTTTTTCCACATTGGTTGTGAATTTATCCATGTGTATATGGTTTTTTTTTCTGCAGCTTGTGCTTAAAAGTTTTTCAAACGGTGAGTATTTTGCTTACGGACAACCAGTTCTTCAGCTTTTGGGCTTAGACAGGAGCCTCATGTCTCACTCTGCGTCGTTTTAATAATGATCAGGATTCATATTATTGTGTGGTGTGTTCATATTCTCCCATATTTACTGTGCTTGGTGTAATTTGGGAGAGCAGTGAGGGATCGTAGTATTGCCACCTGTGTGTTTGTTGTTATGTCTTGTCAAGCAGTGGCTGTCTGGCTTTAGATACCTTTAGCCTTCTTCTTAGCTGGGGGGACCCACCTAGATGCAGTTGGTCTGCTTCTACCAGGTAGGTGAGTGTATGATGTGTGCAGTGCAAGGGGGGAGGCGCCGTGGTTAGGATGGCTCCCGGAGACCTCAGTCAATTTTCTGGTGGGGTGGGGTGGGGGGGAGGTTGAGGGGGGGGGCAGAGAGACACCCCCGCACTCCACCGCACCGGGGCAAGATTGCCACTCCTACTCACCTTGTAGGCCTCTATGCCTGACCTGCCAGTCAATAGCGCATCGCTAGGAGCCCCCCCTCGCACCAAAGCAATGATCCTCCGTAAGTGGCGCTACCCCACCACCTCCAACGTGTCGGGCATTTCGGGTCTCCGAATATGTGTTGTCAGCAGCTGTCTCAGCCGATGCAGCAACACCTCCTGCCTGCACCCCTCTGCCCACCCGCCACTGCTCCGGAACGCGTCCGCACTCCACTGCCTATGCCGGGGCATCCGTCTCTGTCTGTGTCTTCCCTCTTGTTGAGGGCTGAACTGCCTGTGCCGGATCAGGTCTGCTCCTAGCGAACGGTGGACATTTTGGGAGCTTCAGGGGATCTTGGTGAATGCTGCCTCTCCCGTGGGCTAATGTGCTGTGGTCTGGGCACCGGGGAGTTCACCAGTCAGGTAGCCAGTCTAGGTGATGATCCTCTCCATTATCTGCTGGTACTGTGGGTTGTTGGGGTGTTTTTGGTGATGTATTGAGCTCAAATTTTCCCCTTTAATGTGGAGCCAAGCAGACCTGCGTCTGTTCAGCTCTGAGTCCTGGCCACACCCCCTTAAGGAATTATTTTAATTGGTCTTGTATACCAGTGGTGATAACCTCTGACTTACAGGTGTTTATTTATTTAAAATGAGAAATTGCACCAAATCTTTTCAAAATAATTTTATGATTTGGTGGAGAAATAAAGGGGTTAGTGAGTCTAAGCAATGTACAGTAGGGTAAATGTATATTATCAGGTGCCGACTTTAAAACCAGAACCATCAGTGGCTATCTGAAATTCTCAATTGAAGAAGTTTAATAGCCGGGCGAAGGCCAGAAGAAATGCTGTTTTAGCATCTAATGAGAGAAGCATCAGTGCAATTTTGGGAGAATGTGCTAAGTGAATAAGATCAATAATTATCCTGGTCTTAATAGCCGATTGCCTAGTGGGAATAAAAACCACCCGGTCAGGATAAATTAGCCTAGAGAAAGTTATAGATAAGAGGTTAGCCAGAATTATTGCATCCATAGCATTGCTATCGTGATAATTAATTAAATTGATCTAAAATTAGAACATGAAGTGTGATCTATTCCCTCTTTCAGAATGATGGTAATAGTGACTTTGAGAAAGTATACTGGGAATATAGCCTGTTTGATGCAATCATTAGTTAAGTTACCTAAATGTGGAAATAGTATGTCCATAAAAGTTTTATAGTATTTATCTCTAAATCTATTGGGTCCTGGGGATTTGGAGGTTTAAGTTCTTTAATAACAAGATTGAATAAAGCTAAAACAACAGAATAATTTAGCTTTTCATAGTTTGACAGAGCTACCTGGGGAAGGCATAAAATGGCAAAAAAAAGATTCAATGTCATCTGGGGCCTACTTTTGTTTCCTTGTGCATAGAGATTATTGCATATAGATTTGAGTAAAAATCTCTAAACGTATCATTTATCTGTGTCAGGTTATAGTGTAGGTCATTTTCCATAATAGATTTTTAATTAACGTACAGTAGCTCTATTTGTAGTTATTTTAGCTTGCTTTACAATTTAAAACCCCCCACAAAGTAATGCTCATACATAGGTAACATCAAAGTAAGTGGTTAGACCACCCTAGGTCATAATCTGGGAAATACACAACGCTTCCTCTCCACGATGCTCCTACTGCTATGGCCGTTTGATCGGGTGATGTCACCAATCGGTAAGAGGGTAACCAATTCTCGGCTGTGATTATCGGAAACAAACACCTCAAAAACAGGACATTAATGTTCCCAGCACACCAAGGAAAAATAAGCTAATGAAGGATCAGCCAAAAATCAAATTTAATTATACATGTACGATGCATATAAGGTCAAACGGCAACCAAGGGAAAACGTGTATATAGGGGGACAGGGACAAAGACAGGGATGGGGAAGGGAAGAGAGGGAAGGAGAGGAAGAGAAAAACATGGGGAATAAAAAGTGCAGGGCAAGGGGGGCAACGTAACATTTCGGGGTACAGACCCCTTCTTCTGGCCCGTTCCCAGGTAGACCGAAGTCACCTGGTGCTTCCCTCACCCTGTGACTAGGTCCCTGGAATACACAGTGACACACTGACACTAGGGGCTCTATGCAGTAAGCGCCAAAAAAGTGCAATCGCCAAGGGTTGCCTATAGGCCTTATTTTGGCGATTTGCCCTCGCTGTATTCAGTAAGGGCCGAATCCATGCCGATCCCTGCCGAAACACTGCGAAAGCAAAACTGCCGATGAGCCTGTGCCGAAACAGCCTGGCTCCCGATAACCTGCCGATAGGCCTTTTCTGCCGATAGGTGTTTGCAGCAGAGAGAGACCAGTTGCTCTCTCAGCGCAAACATCGGCAAAATATAAAGTATTTATAAACAACTTTTATTCATAGTGTACATGTGCAGAGGGTCTCCGGAGCTGAACCGCATTGGTTTCAGATCCGGGGACCCCCTGCTTCCTGAGATACAGGCCCCTTTATGAGGTGCCGGTATCCATCTGCATTTAAAGGTCCCGATCACGTGACCGTGGAATGTAAACAAAGAAGAGGGATACCGGCACCCCTAAAGGGGCCTGTATCTCTGGAAGCACGGGGTCCCTGGACCTAAAACCAAAGCGGTTCAGCTCCGGAGACCCTCTGCACATCTACATTATGAGTAAAACACATATATAAATAAACAATCATTCCTTACCTTTGCGGCTACGTGCTACGGTAACGAAGCAGCATGAATGTATTTTTAATAATAGTGTACTGTGAGCAGGTGGTCCCCTGAGCTGAACCGCGTTGCTTTGTGGACCAGGGACCCCCTGCTTCCAGAGTTACAGGCCCCGGTATGTGTCATCGAGTGGCAGTGTTGCCGCCATCTTTATAGCACCCCATTTGCGCCGTACCCGCTATAAATATGGCGGCGACACTGTAACCGATGCCCCAAACCAGGGCCTGTAACTCAGGAAGCAGGGGGTCACTGAGCCACAAATCAATGCGGTTCAGCTCAGGGGACCCCCTGCTTCCGCACAATATTATTAAAATACATAAATGCTGCTCCATTACCATAGCGTATAGCCGCTAAGGCAATGAAGGGGTTAAGGCAGAATAGCATGTTTATTGGGGACATTTGCCCCCAATAAACATAGCAATAAACAACATACACCCCCTGTGTATTTAAAATACATAAACAACAATAAAGACATTAAATACATATAGCACTCACCCATTTCCGGCTGCCACAATGAAGGCCATCCTCATCTTCATCCTGCCCATGCCCCGTCCGCTGCTGCAAAACAGACACAAGAATGAAAACATCCAATCTAATGTCCCCTAACCCCTTAATCCCCATAGCGGTTATTAACCGCTACAGTCATTAAGGGGTTAACCCACCCTCACCCACCACTTAGGATGCCTACATACCCTCCCACACTAACCCCCCCACCCCGTGAGGCCTAACCACCCTCACCCACTACTCACAAGGGAGGCCTACCCACATACCGTTGGGGAAAATACCCCCCCAACCACCCCCAGTACCCACAATAAAAACAATACACAGCCCCACAATAAGCATCATTCTATTTAATTAAAACATTACCCACCCCTGTGCCCCCCCATAAATACATGATTTATCCTTTTACAAACAGGGTTCATAACACAGCCCCATGCGAGTCCCCGGCGGGCTGGCAGGGCACCTGACAGACCTACAGGGTACCAGAATCTCATTTCAAACAGGTTCTGGAGGCCTGTTGGTGGGTCCCACCAAGCGCCATGGCCCCCTGGTGGTCTCCTTGGGTCACCGTGGGCCACAATTGGGTCCCCACGGTAGTCCCGCGGATGTCTGGGAGCCCTGGGTCAGACCCACAGGTGTCTGCGGTGCCTCGGGTGGTTCCCACGGGGGTCTGGGGAACTCACGAGTGCTCACTATGGGTCTGTGGTGCCCCCACGGATGTGGGACCACCGCTTCATCCCCGCAGACTACGGGTCCGCGGTGCCCCCACAGATGTGAGGCCACCGCTTCATCCCCGCAGGTGTCACCCGTGGAACCACCAGCCTGATACCCGTGAGATACCCGAGGAGACCGCAGGTGGTCTCCAGAGGTCTCATGCAGAACCACGGAACAAACCCTGAATGTAAAAAAAATAAACCTGGCCTATACATTCAATACATACACCCCCCCCCAATACCTACAGTACAATAATGGGCAAAATAACTATTATCCAGATAGGGATAATAGATAATTTGCCCATTATTAAACACATTAACTAGCATATTCAAATAAAGAAAGTACTACTGACCTCATCAATAAGAAGCCCCCGTCGCCAGCAACATCTTGGTCTTTTGTTGCCCACAAAATACATAGCCAATACAAAGACAATACATTGCAATGACATTCAGATATCAATGAACCCCTTAAACACCTTTTCGGATAATAACCGCAAAGGTAATTAAGGGGTTAAGCCACACTGGCCCGATACCCACCCTTCACCTATTCATTTGTACAGTGGCTTCATCATGCAACTATATATAAATATACAGAGAGAGAGACAGAGAGAGAGATATACACACACATGATGAACCAATATACAAATCAATGTAGAAGGGTTATCAAAAACATGCTGTACTACAAATAACACTTCTCCATACAAACACACTACAATAAAATCAATGTAATTTAACAATCCTAACTGATCTTACAATCAAAATCTTCAAATGCCAATCAAAAACCTCAAATGACAATCAAAACATTGCATTTAAATTGTATATATGATGCATACAATCTATGCACCATATACATTCTGCAAATGAATGTTAACAATAACATTCAAAACAAAATACCAATACCTCCAAACAAGTATACTATTTAAACCAATCAAGTAAACATAAATCAATCAGCATTCATTAATGACATCCCTAAACAATTTACATTCCATCCCTAACAATTAAACAATTAACTAATTCAAGCGTTGAACAGAACAAGTTATCCTGTGAAAAAATATAAGTACCAACAAGAATACAATATAGAAAAGCAAGCCTCACCCTGACCTAAAGTACACCATACAATAGCAACAATTACATCTATCTAATTTTAAAATATATTATACATACATTTAAGCATAGCAGCATAGCCAAATTAATTTAAAACACCCAATTGTGGCCCAAGGTGACCCAAGGAGACCACCTGGGGGCCATGGCGCTTGGCGGGACCAACCAACAGGCCTCCAGAACCTGTTTGAAATGAGATGCTGGTACCCTGTAGGTCTGTCAGGTGCCCCGCCAGCCCGCCGGGTACTCGCGTGGGGCTGGGGTATGAACCATGTATGTAAAAGGATAAATCATGTATTTATGGGGGGGCACAGGGGGTGGGTAATGTATTTAAAAACTAGAATGATGCTTATTGTGGGGCTGTGTATTGTTTTTATTGTGGGTACTTGGGGTGGGGGGGGGGGTATTTTCCCCAACGGTATGTGGGTATGCCTCCCTTGTGGGTAGTGGGTGAGGGTCGTTAGGCCTCACGAGGTGGGGGGTTAGTTTGGAAGGGTATGTAGGCATCCCGAGTGGTGGGTGAGGGTGTGTTAAACCCTTAATGACTGTAGCGGTTAATAACCGCTATGGTGATTAAGGGGTTAGGGGACATTACATTGGATGTTTTCATTCTTGTGTCTGTTTTGCAGCAGCGGAGGGGGCATGGGCAGGATGAAGAGGAGGATGGCCTTCATCGTGGCAGCCGGACATGGGTGAGTACTATATGTATTTAATGTATTGATTGGTGTTTATGTATTTAAAATGGGCACATTCACTATTATCCATTTGTGGATAATAGTAATTGTGGCCATTACTATACTGTATGTGTTAAGGGGAGGGGGTATTTCTTTATAAGTATGTATGTGTTTTGACATTAATTTGGGGGGGACACATAATTGATACTGCAGGCCTGTGGGTAACACCCAAGGGCCCCCGCCGGCCTATAGTATCATTGATGTGCATATATGTGTATGTTAGAGGTTATAGGGGTTGTTGGGGTTATATATATATATATATATATATATATATATTTATTTATATTCATTTATTTATTTAGATATATTTATTTATTTAGTATGGGGCTGCTGTGTGTGATTATTTTTTATTGTGGGTAGTGGGGGTGGGTGAAGGGGGTATTAGCCCCATTGGTGGTTGTTTAGGGCTTGCGGGTGGGTAGCGGGAGGCCTTAACCCCTTCATGACCGTAACGGTATTAACTGCTACGGTCGTGAAGGGGTTAAGTGCACCCGCAACCCCCCCGCAAGCCCTAAAAAAACAACAAGGGCCAATTACCCCCTTCACCCACCCCCACTACCCACAATAAACCTGGCACGGCGGGTTAACCCCTTCATTGCCTTAGCGGTTAGCCGCTAAGGTAATGAAGTGGGCTGTACATGCATTTTTCCTGCCTCGGATGCATGCCGGGGGCCTCCGGTGCTGGTATTAATGGGTATCAGCTCCGGAGACTCCCGGCATCAATCCCAGGCAGGAAAAAAGCCTGATTTTTTCTAAGTGTCGACCTTGCCGATGCTTCTCCTCCACCAACTTGCCAACTTTAGTTGGCGGGCTGGATTGCCGAAAAACTCTCCATTCTGGAGTGCCGATCAGCAGCGAAAAGCTGATCAGGGCTACTTGAATTCAGCCGAGTTCAAAAAGTGCCGATAAGTGGCTTATCGGCACCCGGCTGCCGATAAGTTTTTATCGGCAACAGAAATTGCCGATAATTCCCACTTATCGGTGCTTACTGAATCGGGAGGGCAAATTTGCCGAAAAAATGGCGATAAAGAGCTTATCGGCGCTTAGTGCATGAGGCCCTAGATCTCAAAGGTAAATGAAACAGTGGAATACCAAAAATATAAAAAACTACTGCTGGTTCTCTGGGCAAAATACAGGTAAACTGGGAAGCACAAATATCATACAGGAGTGCCTGTAAACACAGTGATGGCTAAGGAGTATAACTGGCAAATTATGGTGCTAAAAGGTTAATGACCCACTGAAGTAGACATGACCTTTAAGCACCATAATTTGCCAGTTATACTCTTTAGCCGTCACTGTGTTTACAGGCACTCCTGTATGAGATTTGTGCTTCCCAGTTTACCTGTATTTTGCCCGGAGAACCAGCAGTAGTTTTTTATATCTTTGGTATTCCACTGTTTCATTTACCTTTTGAGATCTAGTGTCAGTGTGTCACTGTGTATTCCAGGGACCTAGTCACAGGGTGAGGGAAGTACCAGGTGACTTCTGTCTAGCTTGGAACGGGCCAGAAGAAGGGGTCTGTACCCCGAAACGTTACGTTGCCCCCCTTGCCCTGCACTTTTTATTCCCCGTGCTTTTCTCTTCCTCTCCTTCCCTCTCTTCCCTTCCCCATCCCTGTCTTTGTCCCTGTCCCCCTTTATACACGTTTTACCTTGGTTGCTGTTTGACCTTATATGCATCGTACATGTATAATTAAATTAGATTTTTGGCTGATCCTTCATTAGCTTATTTTTCCTTGGTGTGCTGGGAACATTAATGTCCTATTGATTATTTGAGAGGAATGAGGGTCCTCTCTGTTCCCATCTGCACCCGTCATTGCTACACAGACTTTCTTAGTGTGTGCTGTCTGTACTTATTTTGTTAAACACCTCAAAAATGATCTAAATGCCAGCGATACCCCTCCCTACATGTTTTGCTCGTATTTAGCTTCCTCAGGGAATTTTCAATAGACTAAGTAGGATTCTCCATTTTTAAAGGTCCCGCCGGTACCGGTTTTTGATGCGCATCACGGTGCCCTCAAATGTTAGTGATGTCACAACAATTTCCAACGTAAGTGACATCACGGTGCACAAAGACGCCGAAAAATTCCAAGGTTTCCCACAGCTTTCCGTCTCTTAGTGCCATTATGCACAAGATGTCAAAATGCTCTTAACACAAGGGGCATGTAATTCACAACACAACACTTGCCAAAAGAGCTGACAAATACAACAGTAGCAATACAGTATACATAAGTAACAGAAGCAATACAAATTCAGAAAACCCTGGCATCAAGACTTGTAAAATATATAAAAAAGTATTAATATATCAACATATAAAAATACACCATCATTACAAATAAAACATAAACTGTACACTAAAAGATAGTTAATTAAATCCCACTTTGATATATTAAAAAGAAAACTTCATAAGAATGTCAACCTCACGTTTAGAAATATAAAAAGAATAAAATAGCCAATGATGGTACCCAGGTAGCAAATAACACCTCAAGACAGAAATATAAAATACTAAAACATATCCTAAAAATAAAACTAGAAACTCTGAATAATAAATGAATGAAAATAATTGTATTATAATAATGACAAATGAATAATTAAACATTACTACTTAATAAATATGTGTGTTAATGACAAATATCAAAGTGGGTCCATAATTCATTATATGCACTCACGCTAATAAATAATATAAGGTGTCCAGTTATTGAAGATAAAACATATATAATGTATAATCCGATGAGAATTAATGGAAGAGTAAAGATGGTGGAAGGAGGTCAGAAAAAATAATTTTATACCAAAAAGGCATTAATGTAAAAATTGACATTTAATCCCTTAGGCTGCAAAGTGCTTAGACGGTTAATCCAAAAGGTTTCTCTTTGAGAGAGTACTAGGGTCCTATTATTACTCCTCCAATTGACAGGAACGTGTTCTATCCCCATATAAATAAGGCCAGAGGGGTAAGTTGGGGTGGGGAATTATGTTTTTTTTTTTTAAGGGAAAGAAACATTATGGGCCTATTCTAGTAGTTTCGATAACTAACTCATCAAGCTTTTTGAGCAGTTCCTGAACGATTTAGCCAGTTTGCTTTTCAGAAAGATAGATAAATTGCCAAACTTGTTCGGGAAGTGCATCTTCCCGAGCCGTAGCACTCCCGTTCAAAAACACAGAGCGGGATCTGAAAAAAGCTCCAAAGCACTATATTGGTACAATTGTGCTATTCTAGCAGCTCCGATAATCTTATCGATGCTCTGAACAAGCGAGCTTATCACAGATCTCATTTCGCCACCCCAGATGGGGGATGGGATTTGAGAGTGGGACTTAGAAAAATTTTTTATTTTTATTGTATCGGATTGAAGCCAAGAGTGTCTAGAGCTGCCAGCTGCCTCCAGCTGCCAGGAAGATTGGTAAGGCATCCCAGGTGGGAAGCCGGGGAAGGGGTTAACCCCTTAATTACTATAGTGGTTACTAACCGCTAAGGTGATTAAGGGGTTAGTGGCCATTAATTTGTTTTTTATTGTACTGTTTCTGCCCATGGAGGACATGGAACCGGAGGGCGAGGTCAACCTTCACCCTGGCAGGGGTAAGTAGTACTTTTATTTACTTTATGCTGGCTGGATAATGTTTTATTTGGAATGGGCAAATTAGCTATTATCCAGATCTGGATAATACTAATTTTGCCTATTACTGTACTGTATATGTTGAGGGTGGTTGTTGGGGGTAGAGGAGGTGGGCTGTAGGGTTGTTGTGTTTTTAATGTTTCTTGGTGGTAGAGGGATTGGGTGAAGGGAGTAGTTGACCCAAAGGTGGTTGTTAAGCCCTCTCGAGTGCGTAGCGGCAGTGTTTAACCCCTACATTACCCCCGCTATGGTAGTTAAGAGGTTAACTTCTCCTGCAACTTTCCCAGCAGGCCTAACCACCCATATAAGCAAGTTTAGTGGTAAAGCTGCAGCGGCCGTTATTCAAACAAATCACGGCGCCGATTTTGTGTGCTCTGTTGAACTCCACTCAGCATGAATGCGGACAATCGCCCCAGGCACCCGTGCTTATCGCGATTGCTTTGTTGAATTTCATGGATTCTGTTTCTTTGGGTGCAATGAAATTAATGAATTGCAATGTGTACAGTACTGTGCTACTGTGCTACTGTGTCAATTTAAGGTGTTTATAAACCAGAACTCTAAAATGCCATTTTCTGCACTCGCCGCACTCACGTCTTAAGGCAGTACGTTTGGAAGACATCCCGCGTCATGACATTGGTATTCCGATGTACACAACGTGTGATTTGTTTGAATAACGGCTGCTGCAGCTGTATAAGCGCTCCAGCGCTGAATCCTCACGATATGTATATAGAGAAGGATAGCACATAAGCCAAGGCACAGGATAAGAGGCTAGTGGTATATATAGAGCAGGAGTGAGAAAACTTTTTATGACGAGAACCCCTTTTAATCCATTACATTTTTCGGGCCCCCCTTGCCTGATGTAATCAAAATGACATGAAAAAAAAAACTTTATTAAACGGTATACAATGTAAATACAAATATGTCTAAATACTTACATATTTCAACAGCTCGCGCTTGCAAAATTAGGCTGCGCCCACGCTGCCTCTGAGAGCGGTGACATCACCAACTCTCCAAGCATGAGCACTAGGTGTCCTGCAGACTTTTGCAAGCACGAGCGGGGGGGGCTTGGATCTGGGCCATTTTGGTGTGTTTGTGTGTGTATGTGTGTGTATGGCTGTAGGTGTGTGCATTGACTGCTGCCGAGTGCTTCAAATTCAATTTTGTTTGTCTCCCCAAACACCAAGCTTGGGAGAGCGTACGTGCACAAAGGCAATCCTTTTGGGGGAGCATTCATCCACCTCTTTGCTACATCCCTTCCCTCTCCCTCCCCCATTTTTTCCTCTCCCTCCTTTTTTCCTTCTCCCATTTGCCTTTTTATTCTCCCTGCTCTTTGGCTTTCTGTCCCCAGTGTCATCCACACTCATACCTACAGTATTATGTATTATTTTATTTATTTTTTCCATTTTCAATGTCGTGTTTTCACTTTTTTTTAAATGTATTTCTGTACATTCATAGTATGATTGATATAGTAGCGGCATACCCTTTCACTTGCAGAGGATCACAGCGAAGCAGGTTGGCAGCGATGGAGAGCAGGAACACAGCGCTATTGCAGGCAGGCACTGTAAGGAGGGGCGTTTGACATCACAGCACTGGAGCGTGCTCCTCCCCCTTACCTCCGAAGCCCCCGTGCACGCACACACACCATCACATGGCCACTACCTGCACTAGCATGTTCGGCCACCCGCGCACATCTTCTTCGATTGCCCACCTACGCACAGCTTCTTCGGCTGCCTGCCCGCGCACAGCTTTTTTGCCCTCCCGCGCACAGCGTCTGATGGCCTGTGCACACCAGGTTTCGCCGCACGCCGCCAGTGCCCCCCCAGTTTGCGCACCGCTGCAATCTATCACAACACCCCCACACACACACGCAATCAAAACACAGACACAGCACACATACTCAATCACAACCAACACAGACACAACACACACTCAATCACAACACACACAACACACGCAATCACAACCAACACAGACACAACACACAATCACAACACAGCACAGCACACATACTCAATCACAACACACACAACACACACACACATATCACAACACACACAATACTCAATCACAACCAACACAGAAACAACACACACTCAATCACAACACACATACACACACACAGCACACATAATCAATCACCACACACACAATCATAACAGTCACACACTTTCACCTTGTAGTACTAAGCATGCTCTGGTCCCCCTGTCCCCCGTGTGCTGCTGAAAACTGAGGCGGGGAAATAGACAGGAGGAGGGGCTGTCTGTGTGCAGGGAAGGCCCCGCAACAAGCAGAGAACAGAGAGCCAGCAAGGCCCCGCAACAAAGCCCCACCTCTGCAACAAGGCCCCGCCCCCGCAACAATCAGAAAGCAGAGAGCAGCCAGCATGGAGCTTGTTCAGCCGCCCGCCCGAGCACAGCATCTGCCGGCCCACCACCTGAGCCCCCCCCCCTAAATAATCTTGCACCCCACAAAGAAGCGCGCCCCCCGTTTGTGCACCGCAGATATAGAGAATAAAAATTTCTCAAGTGATATGACCTAAATAGGGACAATATAACCCTGAAGAGAGTAATGGGACTAAGCCCAATCCTCAGAACCTCATTGGGATAGTCCCATGGACACTATTATAACACATCCTGGGGCTACCCCCTTAATCCACCCCATCTTCCCCCCCTAAAAACGGGTACCCAGGTTTAACCCCTTCATTGCCACAGCGGCTAGACGCTAAGGTAATTAAACTATTTTTATTTAAATTTTAATACTAGTGTACAAGAGCAGGGGTTCTCCAGAGCTTAACCACATTGATTTCAGCCTCGGGGACCTTCTGCTTCCTGAGTTACAGGCCCCGGTATGGGGTGCCGGTATCCCCATGCAATTTTTAAAACTCCTGCATCACGTGTCAAAATTATTAATATTATTATTATTATTATTATTATTATTATTATATGGAAATGTACAATCTGAGTTGTATTATTTACTTATTCAAGGAATTTTTACATCTGACTTATTTCTGTAGTGGTACATTTTGTGAAGATATTCACAGCCTATTGATTGCACCAGGTTTCTACATAATGTGATGAATGCCTGCAAATATCTTACCATACAATATTTGTTATGTGCGGCACAGAGAAACATGAGAAAGTGACTTGTCGACATTCAGAATTAGTGCTGAGATTGAGGTTCAAGTTTGGTCCATTCACTTCAAATACATGGTTTTTTTTGCCCTATCCTAAAACATAGTCATATTTGAGTAATTAACTAACAGATACAGTACTGTTATAAGCAGCAATTAACGCTATTTAATTTTTTTATAATTTTGTTTTTATAATTAGATTAACTGCACTATTTCATAGCTCTGTGGACTCCTTTTCCCAATATATTAACCTTTTTATGTGTCAGTTTTTCTGGTCCATTTTGGAGTAATAGGAGGAATTCTGTATATTCATTGGATATAGCAGAATATATTTTGGTACTGGTGGTATGGTAACAGGCCAGATTTATTATTATTATTATTATTATTATTTTTATTATTATTATTATTATTATTATTATTATTATTATTATTACCAGTATTAATTTGGGTTGTGGTGCAGCTATCTTCAGACTCTTTTCTGATCTGTTTTTAAAAGAACATTGATCTGGCCTGTTACAATACCACCAGTTGTGATGTTATTGTATAATCCACAATCCCTTTAAACAACAGTTCTATTTTATAGTGTGCATTAATTTCACGATTACTTTACACATTTATTTTTTATTGAGTTTATTCATACCTGTACCAAAATATATTCTGTGTTATATCCAATGAATATAAAGAAGAGTAACAATAAATAAGGAATATCTACTTTAACTAAGCAAAACTATAGTACAGCACATCCAAACCATAACACTATTCCTACTATTACTCTAGCAAAAATATAGAACATACTGTATGTGGACATTCTGACTTTAAAGTATGAACTCTACCCTTTATTTTCTTTCCCAATAAACACTTCTACTGTTGTGTGAAAGTTAAACCCACCAGTTGACTAACTATGAACTCTTACTTTTAGCAGTAACTCACACCCCTTTAACCTATTTTTATACATACTGTATACTCTATAACAACGCAAGAAGCACGCAAAATTGGCCTTTTTGGAGGCAAAAAATGTTGCCTAATTTTTTTTCAAATCTATTAAATTGATAATATTCTAACCAATTGGAAATTTTGCGAAAACGCAGCTTATGAAAAAAGTGCCATATTCACACATTTCTGTTAGTGTATTAAATTTTGAAGTATTAAGAAGCATTCCGCATGTCGTTTAAAGTTATAGTTTCTACCTTTAGATGGATTCTGGGGAAATTAAGTTTGAGGCCATCTGAGATGGCACTTTCATTAGATGATTCTATTCTCAGCCACACTTTCACCGAATAACTACTGTATCTCCAAACCTATGTAAGTAAAAGCAATGAGAAACAATGTTTGTTCACTTTTTTGTTTTAAAAACATTTCTAAAGGCTCAATTCTTTAAAAAAATTCTATTGAACTCATATACATCATATACATCAGTGAACAACAAAATCAGAACTAATTTTCCTTTGATACATGTTTAGGCTTAATATAAATTACAGTGTTCTGGTACTTACATAATTATTTTAAAATATGTTAAGGCTAAACCCAATATTGAGTTTGTCAAATTAACCTACCCAGTTAAATGTTTCCAACCTCTTATTCTTTATATGCAGATGTGAGTTTAACATCAAATGTGCAATGAAAACAAATGGAAGGTGTTGTCATAGAACTAGAAGAAGTTACCTCTAAGAATAACAATGGAAACTCATAATTTGGCCACATTATACTCTCTTATGCTACTGTACTCCATAAACTTTGAAATGCTGATAGAATATCTAAAAATGTATTAACACTATCAAATGTCATCTACACCTAGTCTTATAGACCACCGAAGAAACGATATTGAGCATTTAATGCTTTCATTTTATACCATAAAATGTGACTACCTACAATATGGGATGTTTTTCTGTTTTGCCAATGATCCCATTCCAGATAAGATACAACATTTATGAGCAGTAGTTTGATTGGCAAAGTGCCACTGATTTTAAAAATTTAACTCCCTTGCTTAATTTAATATAGTCCTCATTTTACCTGTCAGAAAGCCTTAAACAACATTATATATTTATATTCTTATTAAAGCAGGTTTCTTGAATTATACATGGTTTATGTCAGCTTAATGTCTCGTGCTAACATGAAAAAATAACCTAAAATTACAAGTGGTAATATCTATCACACAATACTTGATTAGCATATGGACAATCATCACTTTGTTTTCATGAAAGGAAGATAAACATGCATTTTTCAAGGTTCATCATAATAAACATAAAACTGACACAATGATAAAGTTTGTATATTACAAAAGATTAATCAAGTTTAAGAAATGTGGGGTCACATTTACTTGAACACAAATAACCTTAACAATGTTGCATAGATAATAATTTAATATTTTTATTTTATACTGTTTATTTATTACAAAGTTTTGGTCTACAGTTAGAGAAAGGATATGGTGGGCACAGAACAAAGAAGACAGAAGGGGGAGGCAAATTGGTACAATACATCAATGTCATCATAACAATAACATCCAGTTATAAAATTATTGTATTAGATATAACACTACAAAGTAAGTACAAATACAAATGGATATTTCCATCATTTTGATCATGCTGTTTAGATAGAAAAGATTATTTCATACACCATAAATGAGGTCAGGGGTTAAGAATAGATTGAATTAATCCAAGGGGACCATATTTTGCCAAATTTTTAATAGGTTCCATTGAGAATGGTAGAGAGTTTTTTCATCAGCACAAAATCATTGATTCTTCAGAAAATAATCTTCAGTTGGGAGCTTCTACCTATTTCCAGTGCTTTGCTATTGAACACTTAGTAGCCGTTAAAATATAAGATATTCAAGTTTGAGAATTTTTTAAGAATCCCTGTGACATCCATACTTATGTGAGTGATTCCGGGATCCTGGGGAATTTATACCTATAAAATGTCATGTACAGTATGATATTAAATATCCAGGAATAGATTCTTGAGGTACTGGGCAGTAATACAAGTTGTGAGTCATGGTATCCACTCCTCCACAATTCCTCCACCTCATCTACCCATTGATTAGCACAGCAGCACACCCATACCCCATGGGCATGATTTGTCACTATGTCAGTCAATGGGTCACCTGCAAAACAAAATAACCTGCAGCAAATAAAAATCACATTGCATTGCCATGAAAAAAAAATGCCAATAAACCAATTGATTAGCACAGTGGTGAACTATGCCAGTCAATATGCAGCCGGCCAATCTAAAAAAACAAGCATCAAATTAAAAACACATACAATTTCGATTAAAAAAATAAATTACTGCCGCCAAGGTAATGAAGGCGTTAACACCTCCCGCAACTTGCCCGGTAGGCCTAACCGCCGAGCATGGGGCAATTACCCCCTTCACCCAACCAGGTAGTCTTGCTTAACCCCTTAATTGCCTTAGTGGTTAGCCTCTAAGGTAATGAAGCTGCTTTTATTTTATTTTAATATTACATTATTGTCTGCTTTGCTTAAATCCCCCGATCACGTGGGTCTTGACACAGGAGAATTTAAACATGGCTGCCGGGATACCAGCACCCCATAACGGGGGCCTGTAACTCGGGAAGCAGGAGGACCCAGACCTGAAATCAATGCTGTTCAACTCCGGAGACCCCCTGCTAGAATACTGTAATATTAAAATAAAATAACCCCGCCCCGTGATCGCCTGTTAAATGCACTCAGAAAGTGACTGATTCTGTTTATCTCTGTCTGTGCACCTCTTACAGACAGGTAGACCCTGGTAGGAGTCACACAGCATGAGTCCCATTCAAACACAGGGACCCCCGCTGTGTTAATACGATGAGGCTCAGAAGCCTCATAACTGGACTTTTACACGGGACTCTTCACCGGTCCCCAATATCTGGTTACCATGACTGAAGGTCTCACGGAAGCTGCTGCCTTGGATGTGGTCTGCTGGTATCCAGTGCCTCGCGTCCGTTCCAGTGGAGAGGTGTGATCATTTCTTCCGTGTGGTAACCCCACTAACCCACTGCTTGATTTTCATTATATTGATGTACGCAGAACCTTTAATTTTTTAGTAAAATTATCTTTTAATTGTGCTTCACTATGTGCATTGTGCACCCTGTCTTTTTGTTTTATCTATAGCCCTAGGGGTGTCGAGCCACCCCTCAAGAAAGGCTGCAGACGTCACATTGGTGTTATTTCCCACAAGGTCAATTTATTGTTTATTTAAACTTTCACTTGCACTGTTTCTATATACACTGTTTAATCATGTTTTAGCTGCGCACTTTCACCCTTTTGTCCACTTCCCTGGTATGAGGTGCTGGTTTTGCTGCATGTTTAATTCTCCTGCGTCAAGTGAGCAGGACATTTGAACATGGCGGAGAGTCTGGCACCCCATTACAGGTCCTGTATCTCAGGAGGCAAGGGGTCTCTGGGGTTGAAATTAATACGGTTCAGTTCCGGAGACACCCTGCTTCAATACTATGTTAATAAAATAAAAGCCACGCAAAAGCCTCTTAGAGATGCACAGGGAGAGTGACTGATTCAATCTACTCTCACAGCGCGCCTCTTCCAGACTGATGCAGCCCAGTAGGATTCACATAGCGGAAGTTCCATTCGGAATCAGGGACCACCGCTGTGTTTATCCTGATGGGCCATTCCCCCCTGATATGCACTTTGCCGTGAATGCTCCATGTTTGGTCCGTGGTTCACCAGTACATGTGTTGTGGCAGATTAGAGATAGAACTGGCTGCATCTGTAACCAGAGAAAATGAAAACATATATATGGTCAAATATAATATTTATCCACTGGTTGTGGTGGCAGTAGACTGGAAAATAAAATTGATGGCATCCACATGCTTTGATCCATGTTATCTCCTTTTGGTCTATACAATACCACATTGTGCAGCCACATTTGTCGATTTATGATATGCATGTTTGATAATTGACATTGTATTTACAGTGTAATGTGATTCAGTATTTGTAGATGAAACCATTGCAATGCCAGTGATGGGTCTTACAAATAAAGATATATATATATCAGACAAACAAAAAGCAACGAAGTAGCGCCTCTAATTATCCTAACAAAGCTGAAGAAGAGTACCTGTATATGCACCCAACGGGGTGGTGAGAAAGAAGCTATTAAATTTTAAACCTATTAATCAAGGATACTAACAATCAACAGCAATAATAAACCATGTCCTAATAAAGTCTAAAAATAAAAAATTTAAAAAATTTTAAAATTGTGTTGCCTCAATAAAAACTTGTAGTAAAAATTGAAATAAAAAACCTTGTATTGAAAGTCCTTTGAAAAAAACAGAGTCCTGTTCCAAAAAAGTAATGTCTCCAGGTGTTTGCAGCCCATTTCAAGGGTTCACTACTCCCTTGTTATACCTGTGAAAAGAGAAAAAAAAGAAAACAGGCGCACACCTAGTGCATTAACGTTATAACAAGTGTTTATAGAACATTAAAATCAACAAATGCCCACTCACAAAAGTACTGCACCGACACACTTTATTCGAGCAAATACCCAGTATGTACCTGGCAGATACCTGGAATGCGCCGCTCCTCACCTCTGACAAGCCCCGTTGCGTTTGCCTTCCCAGCCTGGGTTCATGCCTGGCTGACGGGCGGCTGATCTGTTAAATGATAATGATTAGGATTTAATAGGCTGCAATGCTTCGCGTGTCTACCAGATGGCATAAATTCATGAATTGTAATGCAGTATATATATATATATACTGTGCAGTATTGCAGCCAGCGGGAATAAAATGCTTCAATCCCTGCCTGGAAAATACCTCAATGCACTCGGGCAGAAAACAGTCACAAACCTCAATACACCCGGGTATACCCGAATTCGTGGGACTAGCCGAGCTCAAATAAAGTGTGTCGCCAGTGTACGATTTAAAATAGCAGATATGAGATTGGCTCTCATGTGCCAGAAGTGCCGTCCGATCAGTGTAATGGCGTCCGCTCGCGTCTCTCATCCATGCAGTCAGATACCGGAAGTGACGACTCTCCAATTCGGCGCCTCTGCACAGGAAGTCCCTCCGGGAACCAGCAATAGCCACACCAAGTTCTAAGTGCTTTGTGAGAAGCCATCACGTGCCCATGTCCATCTGTTGCTGCTGGTGCTAAAATTTGGTTCCTGCTCCCCCATGTTGGCTTACTAGCACTAAGAACTTGGTGTGGCTATTGCTGGTTCCCGGAGGGACTTCCTGTGCAGAGGCGCCGAATTGAAGAGTCGTCACTTCCGGTATCTGACTGCATGGATGAGAGACGCGAGCGGACGCCATTACACTGATCGGACGGCACTTCTGGCATGAGAGCCAATCTCATATCTGCTATTTTAAATCGTACATTTGTGAGTGGGCATTTGTTGATTTTAATGTTCTATAAACACTTGTTATAACGTTAATGCACTAGGTGTGCGCCTGTTTTCTTTTTTTCTCTTTTCACACACATATATATATATATATATATATATATCATAAAGGACAATTAGCGCCAAAATTAATTTTGAATAATTATTTTAATTTAATAAGAATGTGATAAGTGAAGTGACTATAATGATGTGTTCTTATAATATGGAACAAAATATTTTATGGCATACAATCTACTAAACATCTAAATAACTCTACAAATATGTGAATGTAGAAAGGAAAATATAAGAGCCAGTTCTTTTAAGAAAAGTCCATCCGGTATAAACAATAAGTTCCGGTAAGGGGGTCTCTGGCAGCTCTCAAGAGGATTAACCACATCAAGACCTAGAGGAAAAAGAGAAGAGAGAGCGCACGCTCCATAGCGTAAAAAAGTACATTTATTGATGGGAAGGGAGGGGAAGCATAACATTCACAAGGGTAGAGTAAAAATAGGCAATTTGTGAATCAATATCGCCGCCAACTGGATATCTCAGTGCCTGTGATCAACAGTCAGAGTCTGGAAAAGACAGTGGTCCGCTGAGACACTGAAAAGACCTCTGAAGTATCCACAAAGGTTCAATTTGTAACAGGAATCAGGCCTCCTGTATTGTAAAGCCACGAATCTGCTCCGTGCGCAACCCGGCTGTTCGTGCACATGCGTGATGACGTAATGTCAATGCATGATGGCGTACCCTGCTTCATTTCGTCGCACACGGGTGACTTTTTCAAAGAAGATAGATAGGAGTCCATAGGCTGTATTTTTATGATCCCCAGGTTGCCTAGTAACCCGTGACTGACACTTTCATTGGTTTGCACTTGATTATTGAGCCAATAGATAATCAGCTCTCAGAATTACCTGAAAACTGTTAGCATAAAGGCTCAATATACATACACAATGCTAACATAACAAGTGGTATACATACAACAAAAAGATAAACTTGGTTTGCACCAAAAACCATTTTAATAAAAGTTACTGATAAAACAAATTAAAATTCATGAACTGGAATTGACAAAAATACCCACAAAACAAATTGGCATATTATTAGAGCAGGTGGCTAATCATGTATACATATGAATAGGGGGGAACTAGACTTGCACTAAATCCCTAAACAGAATAAATGGGGTATACGGATATAATCTATATACTGTATATGATGAAAATATATACTATACTAATAGCAACCACAATGTTATTTTAGACAGATGCAGATAAATTTTTGAGAGAGAACATGGAGCGTGATAGTGCATGAATTTCATACACTGCTAGGGAGAGCCATAAAGGGAAGAGGAGACTAAACCAGAGTGCTCATATCGATACACTCATTAAGTCCACCAGGGGTAAGAGTACCCAACTGGTGCATTCAAAAAGTTTCCTGACAACACAAAGTTTTAAAGCGGTCACCTGCTAGAGCAGAAGGAGAAATGTGTTCAAGACCCATAATAGTCATTGACTTAGGGTACTGGTTGTGTACTGATTTAAAATGTTGGGGTACACTATGGGAATCAATGCCATTTAAAACATTCCTCTTCTGCTCCAGGAAGCGGGTGCTTAAAGAACGGGTGGTGCGACCAACATACTGCTGGCCGCAACCACATTGTAGCATATAAACTATGTATGTGCTAAGGCAATTGATATTGCTCTTGACCTTATACACAGTACCTGTTTTAAGGGAAACAAAGTTGGATTTGATCTCCAAGTGTTTACAAGTGATGCAGCGGCCTCTACCACACCTGTGGTTACCATTAAGGACCACAGATGCGGACGTGCCATTATTTATTTGTTGCAGTTATCATTTTAGTTTAATTATTCAGATTGATTTATTTCACTCTTTAGTCTCCATGTATTTATGTCCATTGCCAGCGTGTTTATTTTTGTTATTATTGTCAGTCATTGTTTATCTTAAAGCCCAATGGGTAATCACTCACAATTTTTAACCTATTGAATGGCAGAAACAGGTTGCGAGGACTTAAATATGCAGCCAAATCACACTCATCATTACCCCTTTGAGATAGTCGCTTGAATTTGACGAAACGCGTCAGGGAGCGTCACCACGTCATTATGTCATCACGCATTTGCACGACGAGGCCGCATCGAGCGCGGATTACAAGTGCGGCCAGCCACTTTAGGAGACATACTCTGAAACTCCAAATTAACTGGTTTTGATCGTTTGAAGGAGCCTCTGGATTTCTGCATCAGCAATCACATCTCTACAACACTAAGGGAGAGACGAATTGGGGATCCTGGATGCAGACTGACCAGATTGGCGGTGATATAATCACAAATTGCCTATTTTATATCCACCCTTGTGAGTGAATTTCCTCCCCACCGTTCCCCCTTCCTTTTCCAGAAATAAATTTACTTTTTTACGCTATGGGGCGTGCGCTCTCTCTTCTATTTCTCCTGTAGGTATCCATTGTATGTGGTTCATCCCTTTTGAGAGCATCTGGAGACCCATACCAGTATTAATTATCGAAAAATTGATGGACTTTTCTAAAAGGACTGGTTCTATATCTTCTTTTGAAATTTTTCCACTGGTAGCATATTTTGTTTAATATTATATATATTTTTCATCTATTTTCACCATTTATGTGTATATGATATATTTCTACACTTGTATAGTGTTTAGTCTTACCATTTGATATTTATTTTTTTCATTTCACATTTGGTTTTTATTATTCATTTAATATCACTTTGGCGCTACTTTATATGTTATTTTTTGTCTGTTTTTCTGACCCAACCTTTAAGTAGCAACCTTACGTATTATACTAGACACACCATTATCACACACACATATATATATATATATATATATATATATATATATATATATATATATATATATATATATATATATATATATATATATATATATATTTTGGTAAGAAGTTCTAAACTAAGAGCCTAAATTATGATGCAAACAGCTAAAGAAAGGAGTACAACGGAGTGACCTTATCTCATCTACAGAAGTTGATAAAATATGGTTGTTGATAGCAACATAGATATAAAAAACAACTTTCAAGTTAGAGAAACTTCTGAAAGATGAGATGCGTCACTGGTGGGATGCACTTCAGGATTATGTAGATAAGAAAATAATCCCAAAAGGATTAAGGATTACAAAAGCCCCTAAATTCGAAACCAATTTGGAGTTTACCAGGGAATGTAATGAGACATTAAATGCTCCATCTCGTTAATGAAGCTTTTGATACAATTCAGAGAACAAAGGTAAAAGAATTATAGTCTGAAATTGATATAATTCAAGATTTATTAAAACCATACTCTGACACTTGTGAATTTAAAAAATATGATGAGATCACTAGTAAATGAGTAGACACCTTTGAGAAGGAGGTAGCTGATAGAAAAGATCACAAACTGAATCGTGATAAAGACTATTACCCCACTGATAAAGTGAGGGTTTGGAAACAGGCCAATAGTTTTAATAGAAGAAAGGGGCGATTTCATTCAGGCTCTCTAACACGGGGAGGTAGGACTTATCCTCAGACCTCCAGGGATAGGGTGGGCCCTGCCTCTGGTCATCTGGGTCACCATCAGGGTACTCAATTTACCACCGGGGGTTCCCATTGTGCCCCAGCCTCGGGTAGTAGGTTTTCGGTCCTTGAGGTGGACAAGCTTCCCGAGGATAGGGGTGGTGTTGATAGCCCTGATGGTCAGGGCAGGCCTGGGATCACGGCTGATCTTGCTAGAGGTGCTAGATAAACTGATGACTGAGGACGTCGCTTCTGTTTGATTACAACAGTGCTAATAGAGTGATTTTTGTTGTTCCTACTATACAGGTCTTTTTCATGGTGTTATTATCGTGTGCATGTCTGCAGCTTTAAAGGACCCTATATCTATTAAGGAACAACAATTCTATACATACTTACCTAGGGTTCTTTGGACTCCACTATGCGGATTCTATATGAAGATTTTAAATATTTGAGTGTACTATTATTATAATGTATTAAAACTTTATTATTTTTGGTTTTAGCCCATCACCTCTGATTGCTATATACCTATCTAGCAGTTAATTAAGCCAGAGGCTAATTTTAGCCATCTCGTACTTATTAGGCAATGAGTGCACAATCTAGGGGTGCCTTATGACCCTATCTCTTTCATTTTTTTGTTGTGTAGGGGTGCTAGATCCAAGGACTCCAAGGGAACACATAGACAGGACATCAAGACAAGAGAAGAAGGTGAGAGAGAAAGAGAGAGAAAAAGACAAACATTATCCCCTGGTCAGGGGATAATCAAACAAACCAAATGGTCAGGGAAAAAGAGGAGCAGAGGAACTAGAGCAGGTGAGAGTCGTACAGAGGAAGAAGGAGAACCGAAGAAGATTAGTTACACCTGAGGTTAGTAGTATATTTAATTTATCCTCTCTTCCATTGTCTACTGTATATACATTACATCCTTGCTAGAAAGAGGCATGTCTTTTGCTCCTAACACAGGCCCTAATACCTTTAATTTATTTGTAGACTTAAATAGCTTCATGAGAAAAATTACTCTCAAGAGATACTTTAAGATTCAGGAGACAAATATCAAACTGTTGTTACTAGTACACAAGAACAAATATGTATTGAGGCTCTTACTTCTCTTTTGATGGAGTCTGGAACGGCTCCAAGTGTGTTGCTTGAATCGATAGAAAGTTTTAAATTATCTGCTGGGCTAGATCTGGAGGAGGATTTGAAAAGTATGCACTCACCCTTCAGACCCAGGTCAGTATTCTCCCCTTATAAATTTAAGGGGGGATTTGTAGATGCCTTTAATAATCTGGTACTCCAAGATTTTGAGTCACTGTGTTCCAAACCAACCAAAATAAATAAGAATTTTTCTAGAAGGGAATTGGACGCATTAAATACATTAAAAGACAATCATGATACAGTATTGTCATCAGACAGGCCGACAAGGGAGGAGGCATAGTCATCCGTATCTCATTGAGGCACGCAGACTCCTGGGTGACTTGGCCTCCTACTCCACATTAGAGTTTGACCCGGTTGCCTGTTATCAGAATCTGTTGAAGGAATTCCTTACCCAAGCACAAATGGGTGGCATTATTTCCAAAATGGAATTTAAATTTCTATTCAATTCACATCCATGTACTCCTGTATTTTATCACCTACCAAAAGTACACAAGTCCTTACTCAATCCCCCTAGTAGGCCTATTATATCCGGGGCGAAGTCCATGATGTCGGGCCTATCCCAATATGTAGATTACAATCTTCAACTCTTTGTAGCGAAGCTCAGGTCACATATTAGTGATACGCTCCACGTCATTGACTAGATCTCTGATTTGAAGTGGAAATCCACTTATCTCAGGGCCACATCCTCTCTTTACACCTGTATAGACCATGCCAGGGAGATTGAAGCTGTAAGATACTGGCTTGATAAGGACCTGTCTATTTCGGATAGACATAAAAATTTCATTTTGGATAGTGTTAATTTTATTCTAACCCACAATTATTTTTTATTTGAAGACATTTATTATGTACAGATCTGTGAACGGCCATAGGCACGAGGTTCGTCCCCAGCTATGCATATCTCTTCATGGGTTATTGGGAGGAGAGATTTGTGTTGAAAAATGGGGACCTTGGAGCGGGCCTCGTGTACTGTGGCCGTTTCATAGATGACATTATTATTATTTGGGATGGAGAGGAGGCTGTTTTATCTAACATTTTAAGTTATTTTGATAATAAACCTCTAGGATTAAAATTCACATTTAGTATTGATGCTGTATCTATGGTCTTTTTTAGATTTAGTCCTTACTTCAGATTCAGGTTCAAACATCATAACTACCACTCATTTCACATCAGTTTCTGTGAATACTGTAACTATGTTCATGCGTCAGCAATCACCATCAACAGTGGCTCAGAAACTTTCCTCTGGGGCAGTTTCACCGATAAAAAAGAAACTGCACCAGAGAAAGTGATTTTCTTCTTCAGTCAGACACACTTGTCCAGAAATTCATAGCTAAAGGCTATGACAATAAATTAGTCTCCAATTCCTTTAGTAAAGTGAGATCTCTGAATAGGTCTGTCATGCTTAAAAAACCTAAAAATGATAGGGTTTCGCACTTGAGTTATGATGCTCCAAAAGATACTGGGAATACTGGGTCCTCTCCTGTGAGGTTTATAACCACCTATAATCAGTCTTATAGATGTATTAATAAAATACTTAATAATCACTAGAGCATCCTACAGTGCGAACCACATTTGAAATCTGTCCTTCCAGAGAAAGCCTCCATCATATATAGGAAGGCTAGGAGTATCAAGAGTATACTAGCTCCTACCAAGCTCAGATCAGCTGGTTCGTCTACCTCGTCTGCCACTGTGGGTCCTAAGGGTAACCACAGGTGCAGACGAGGTCGTTGTATAACCTGCAAACATCTGGTTACCAGATCTCAGTTTAGTTCTTACAGTAGGGGTACCACATATCATGTTTGGAGCCATATCAATTGTCTGAGATCCTTTGTGGTTTATTTGATTCAGTGTGGTTGCAGCCTGCAATATGTAGGCCGTAACACACGTTCACTTTATATTCTCTTCATAGAGCACAGGAGAAATGTTATAAAGGGAATTAATACTCATAGTATTCCCTGTCATTCCAAACAGTACATAATCAGGACCCCAAAACTATGATTATCATGGGGCTTTAAAACATTTCTCCTTGTGCTCTGGGGGGTGATCGATTCAAGTTTCTCTGCCGACAATAAACCTTTTGGATCCACAAGTTGGGCACATTTTGCCCCGGGTGGACTGAACGAATGTCTACACGTGAGTACCTTGGTATAGTCTCCTTCTTTCCCTGCGGGCTCTCCCTGCTCTGATTACTGGTCTTTAGATCTCATTATCTAGATTCTAGTTCAAGGTTCTTTACATGTATCCACATGTGATGATCCATTTAATGTCTCTGCATCCTCTATGTGAATACGAATATCAATACACAAACATGTTGTTAGTCCATGTGTTCCTGTACATGTTTACTAATTAACATAATTCACATAATATTTATATAATTCAATAGAATAGTTTGACTTTTCTCCCCACTTCTTTCTCTTTCATGCTTCTTCCATTTAGGGGCCTAACACATATGTTTTTGTAGCTACAATTTTGTTTTTAGGAGTTTTTATTTATGCTAATCTATTTCATCAGATCCCAGGTCTGCACCGTACCCATCATATTCCATATTAATATCTTAATATCTTAATATCCCAATATCTAGGTATTGTTAGGTTAAAATAGGGTTCCTATAATATTTAGAGAATTAGGGGTCTATACAGAAGGCAGCGGAAAATTGCATTCGCCAGGGTTTGAATTCGCCATGTTTTTGGCGTGTTAACCTCGCTGTATACAGGAAGGGCCTAATCCCTGGCGAATGAATGCGCCACCACCATTTGAAATAATGGCGAGTAACCTGTGGCGAGACAGCTGTCTGGCGAGAAGCTGCCAAGAAGCCATCCCCTGCCGAGATGTGTCTGCAGCAGAGAGAGATCCGCCGCTCTATCTGCGCAAACATCGGCACATTAAAAATTATTTTAAATACAATTTTATTCATAGTGTACATGTGCAGGGGGTCTCCGGAACTGAACCGCATTGGTGAACCTGCTTCCCGAGATACAGACCTCTTTATGAGGTGCCAGTATCCCTCTGCATTTAAATGTCCCGATCACGTGACCGCGGAATGTAAACAAAGCAGCGGGATACCGGCACCTCATAAAGGGGCCTGTGACTCAGGAAGCAGGTGGTCCCCGGACCTAAAACCAAAGCGGTTCAGCTCCGGAGACCCTCTGCACATCTACAGTATGAGTAAAACACACATACTGTATAATAAACACTCATTCCTTACCTTTGCGGCTATGTGCTATGGTAACGAAGCAGCATGAATGTATTTTTAATAATAGTGTACAGTGAGCAGGGGGTCCCCTGAGCTGAACTGCATTGCTTTGTGGACCAGGGACCCCCTGCTTCCCGAGTTACAGGCCCCATAATGTGTCATTAGGTGGTAATGTCGCAGCCATCTTTATAGCGTCCCATACGCGACATGCCCGCTATAAATATGGCGGAGACACTGGCACCGGTGCCCCAAACCGGGGCCTGTAACTCGGGAAGCAGGGGGTCCCTGAGCCAGAAATCAATGCGGTTCAGCTCAGGAGACCCCCTGCTCACACACAATATTATTAAAATACATAAATGCTGCTTCATTACCATAGCGGATAGCCGCTAAGGCAATGAAGGGGTTAAGGCACAATAGCATGTTTATTGGGGACAATTGCCCCCAATAAACATTGCAATACACAACATACAATACAGTAATGGGCAAAATTACTATTATCCACAAATAGATAATAGTGCATTTGTCTATTTAAAATACATAAAGAACATCAAATACATTAAATACTTATAGCACTCACCCATGTCTGGCTGCCACGATGAAGGCAATCCTCCTCTTCATCCTGCCCATGCCCCATCTGCTGCTGCAAAACAGAAACAAGAATAAAAACATCCAATGTTATGTCCCCTAACCCCTTAATCACCATAGCGGTTATTAACCACTACAGTCATTAAGGGGTTAACCCACCCTCACCCACCACTCGGGAGGCCTACATACCCTACCCCACTAACCCCCCACCCCGTGAGGCCTAACCACCCTCACCCACTACCCACAAGGGAGGCCTACCCACATACCCTTGGGGCCAAAACCCCCTCCCCCCACCCCCAGTACCCACAATTAAAACAATACACTGGCCCACAATAAACATCATTCTATTTATTAAATACTTTACCCACACCCTGTGCCCCCCCATAAATACATGATTTAACCTTTTACATACATGGTTCATACCCCAGGCCCACGCGAGTCTCCGGTGGGCCTGACGGGTCACCTGACAGACCTACAGGGTACCAGCAACGTGTTTCATACAGGTTCTGGAGGCCCGTTGGTGGGTCCCGCCAAGCGCCATGGCCTACCAGGTGGTCTCCGCGGGACACCGTGAGCCACAATTGGGTCCCTACGGTAGACCCGCAGATTTCTCTGAGCCCCGGGTCAGACACACAGGTATCTGAGGGGCCTCGGGTGGTTCTGATTGGGCCGTGAAAACTGTGTTTTGTCCGAGAAAAAAAAAATGATGACGTCATTTAAGGCAATGAAAGCACAGCCAATCCGAATGGCTTTGCTTCAATTGCCTTTAAGATGACGTCATGAAAAGAAACATGCCGGCCTCACATGGTACGGTAGCCAATCAGAGCGTGGGAAATCCATCCCAACTCTGATTGGCTCTAGTAGACCATGTGACAGAGGCTTGGGGGAGAACGGATGTGACGTCATTGAAAGCCTGTCACATTGTACTAGAGTCAATCAGAGTTGGGATGGATTTCCCAAGCTCTGATTCGCTACCGTACCATGTGAAGCCAGCCATGTTTCTTTTCATGACATCATCTTAAAGGCAATTGAAGCAAAGCCATTCTGATTGGCTGTGCTTTCATTGCCTTTAAATGACGTCATCATTTTTTTTTTCTCGGCCAAAACACATGGTTTTCACGGCCCAATCAGGGCCGTGGGAACCATGACGAAAATGTGACGTCATAGGAGTTTAAAAGCCTATGTCGTCTCATTTAGAAGGCAGACGCCGAGGAGGAAGGACCTCCGGAGAAGAAAGAAGACCAGGGCGTGGCCGAAGACGACAAGGAGACCCCGGAAGAAGATACAAGAAAGAAGATTACAAATAGAAGACCCCTAGATTGTCGTGTTTTATTATTTTATGGTTTATTATTTTATGGTTTATTATTTTATGGGTTCATGTGTGTGGATTGGTTCGAGAGTACAGTAAGCTGTTCAATGGGAGTCGGTGAGTGGGTCAAGTAATGGTAAGTGAACAAAAGAAATGTATTTTATTTAACTTGTTCTTTTTTTGTTTTGTACATGTGTTTTTTTTTGGTATATCATTTCTTGCCACTGTATGTATGTATGTATTATGTATGTATGTCTAAATCGATATATACATACAGGGTAAGAAATTATGTTGTTTTAAAAGCTTGTTTTGCTGTGTTTAAAATGTTTTTGCTTATGCTGCTATGCATAAATGTGTGTGTAATGTATTTAAAAATTAGATAGATATAATTGTTGTCTTGTATGGTGTACTTTAGGTCATGGTGAGGCTTGCTTTTGTATATAGTATTCTTTTTGGTACTTATATGTTGTCTGTTGGTAACTTGTTCTGTTTAACGATTGAAAGAGTTAATTGTTTAATTGTTAGGGATGGAATTTAAATTGTTTAGTGATTTAATTAATGAATGCTAATTGATTTATGGTTACTTGATTGGTTTAAATAGTATATTTGTTTGGATGTATTGGTATTTTGTTTGGAATATGTTATTGTTAACATTCATTGGCAGAGTGTTCATGGTGCATAGATTGTATGCATCATGTATACAATGTAAATGCAATGTTTTTAGTGGCATTTGAGGCTATTGATTGGCATTTGAGGATTTTGTTTGGAAAATGAGATTTGATTTTTGTTAGGAAATATGATTTTATTGTACTATGTCTGTATGGAGAAGTGGTATTTGTAGTAGAGCATGTTTTTGATAACCATTCTACATTTATTTGTATATTGGTTCATCATGTGTGTATATATATATACAGCCCCCGAGATACAGCCCCCTTTATGAAGTGCCAGTATCGCTCTGCATTTAAAGGTCCCGATCACGTGACCGCGACATGTAAACAAAGCAGAGGGATACTGGCACCCCCTAAAGGGGCCTGTATCTCGGGAAGCAGGGGGTCCCCGGACCTAAAACAAAAACGTTTCTGCTCCGGAGACCCTCTGCACATGTACAGTATAAATGAAACACATATATAAATAAACACTCGTTCCTTACCTTAGCGGCTATGTGCTATGGTAACGAAGCAGCATTTCTGTATTTTAATAATATTGTACAGTGAGCAGGGGGTTCCCTGAGCCAGAAATTAATGCTCAGGGGACCCCCTGCTCCTGCACAATATTATTAAAATACAGAAATGCTGCTTCATTACCATAGCTGATAGCCGCTAAGGCAATGAAGGGGTTAACCCACCCTGCCCGCTTTATTGTGGGTAGCGGGGGTGGGTGAAGGGGGTATTGGCCCTTGGTGTGAGTTTAGGACTTGCGGGGGGGTTGCGGGTGCACTTAACCCCTTCACGACCGTAGCAGTTAATACCGCTACGGTCATGAAGGGGTTAACCCCTACCGCTACCCCCCCGCAAGCCCTAAACAACCATCGTTGGGGCAAATACCCCCTTCACCCACCCCCGCTACCCACAATAAAAAAACTCACCCGCCCAAAAAATAAATAAATAAATCTAAATAAATACATGAATATAAATAAATACATTTAAAATACATTTTTATTCATAGTGTAGATGTGCAGGGGGTCTCCGGAGCTGAACCGTGTAGGTTTCAGATCCGGGGACCCCCTGCTTCCCGAGATACAGCCCCCTTTATGAGGTGCCGGTATCCCTCTGCATTTAAAGGTCCCGATCACGTGACCGCAACATGTAAACAAAGCAGAGGGATACCGGCACCCCCTAAAGGGGCCTGTATCTCGGGAAGTAGGGGGTCCCCGGACCTAAAACAAAAACGTTTCTGCTCCGGAGACCCTCTGCACATGTACAGTATAAATAAAACACATATATAAATAAACACTCGTTCCTTACCTTAGCGGCTATGTGCTATGGTAACGAAGCAGCATTTCTGTAGTTTAATAATATTGTACAGTGAGCAGGGGGTTCCCTGAGCCAGAAATTAATGCTCAGGGGACCCCCTGCTCCTGCACAATATTATTAAAATACAGAAATGCTGCTTCATTACCATAGCTGATAGCCGCTAAGGCAATGAAGGGGCTAACCCACACTGCCCGCTTTATTGTGGGTAGCGGGGGTGGGTGAAGGGGGTATTTGGCCCTTGGTGTGAGTTTAGGACTTACGGGGGGGTTAATACCGCTACGGTCATGAAGGGGTTAACCCCTACCGCTACCCCCCCGCAAGCCCTAAACAACCATCGTTGGGGCTAATACCCCCTTCACCCACCCCCGCTACCCACAATAAAAAAATCTCACACACAGCAGCCGCCCAAAAAATAAATAAATAAATCTAAATAAATAAATAAATACATGAATATAAATAAATACATTTAAAATACATTTTTATTCATAGTGTAGATGTGCAGGGGGTCTCTGGAGCTGAACCGCGTTGGTTTCAGGTCCGGGGACCCCCTGCTCCCCGAGATACAGACCCCTTTATGAGGTGCCGGTATCCCTCTGCATTTAAAGGTCCCGATCACGTGACCGCGGCCTGTAAACCAAGCAGAGGGATACCGGCACCCCCTAATTTTATTCAGGGGAGACTGAGGGGTGTGAGGACTATATATATTTACCACACTTTATCCTCACATACAGTACCATCTGTGGATATACTCATTTATATACCTAAACCCTTCCCCCCTGAGGCACCATCTGCAATACCATCATTCATTGCATATTGCCAGTGCCCTATAGTTCCTATTTTCCACACCCATTATTTTGGAGGTGGTTTATCTTAATTTATTATTTTGATTTAATACTATTTTTATTCATTAAACAATAGCGTTGTGTGTTTATTTCAGAGTATTTCTCTCCACTGTATACATTTATTATAGTTATAATTTATTCGACTATATTGTTCTGTCCATGAGTGCAAGTTATATAGGGGTATTTTTCGCTTGCTTAGGCAAGTGGCACCTTTTGTGCATTTTCTCTTACCCCTGGCACCCGTATTAATAGAGATTGTAGCAAGAGCTATCCTCCCTCCCCTTCCCCCTTCATTATGATGTGACAGAAGACAGAAGCAAGAGAAGGGGATGGGGGAGCACTGGTGGAATGATAGAGTAGGGTACAGTCTGATTCAGGTGTATGAGACTCTGAAGTGTTAAAGTGGATGTTTTTAAATCTAAAATAGTTTTAAACACTCACACGGCCTTGTGCAAATGCTTGCGCATCAAGGTATCTTTGTATCCTCACTTCCTTTCCTTGTGGATTCGGTCTCCGCCTCTCATCTGAGCTCTTCGGTTCTTTCTTTTTTGGTGTGATGTCACCTTCTTTATCTTATGGGTTCGGTCTCCGCCTCTCGTCTGTGCTTTTCCTCTCCTTTTTCTTATGTGTGGTGTCACCCTCGGAATAAATGCATATAAATATGAACAAAATACGAACAAATATATGAACAAAATATATGTGCAAGGGAACAATATAACCAGAGGTTATACTCTTTAAAAATATAGATTTTTAAAAACACTCACACAGGCATGTGTGGGTGCGCTCTAAGGGGTGGTATCTTTGGGCTCCATGGGGTAGTCCCACTGCTCCAAATTGCAAAACTTGACTAAGTGGCAAGTAGTAGGGGAGAAGAAAAAGATATGTCAAAGTATTACTACTCACACGGCCAAGTGTGTGTGCACACTTGGAAAGGTATCTTTAGTTGTTCTTTCTATCGTCCTTGGATGCGGAATTGTAGCAGCCTCTGATGTTGATTTCTCTCTCCTAGAATAATAAATAAAATTATAAGCCCAGGGAGTCCAGGCTAAAGTCTTTATTCAAAATAAAAATAATAATAAACAACAAACACACCGCTTACTCAACTAGTGAGCTGCGGTGTGGGATAGGATTAAAAGCCAGTCTCTAGGGGATGTTTAGCAGGGCTTGTGGTGCTGCAGTAAAGCTCTCTCCACGTCCGGATGGAGCTCTGCACTTCCCGTGTCCTACTCCCGACGGTGGCCGCAACAGATCAAAATAGCTGGGGGATTTTGAGCAACGCGTTTCACCCTATGGGCTTCCTCAGGCTCCGTAGTTAGAATGGATATGGCTCGCCGCTCCTCCTTTATATACTGCGGCCGTCCAGACTACTACACCCCCCTCAATCTTGCTTCGAAAAACAGCTGGTCTAAGTGAATGATTAGACGTGTAGTGTGTGTAGTTTAGCCTTATTGTAATCGTCTTTAGATAGATTTTCGTGATGTCACAAGTGCCCTAACTCAGTAATAAAACATGGTTCTTTCTGTGGCTAAAGAAAGGTTACCTCTGTTTAAAATATTAAATGTGATGAACTCTGCATGATCTCATTTTTGTCTTAATATGATTAATACATACATTTCCAAAAAACATTTGAATAGCTAGTACAAAATATGTTTATCCCCTACAAAGGTTTAAACCATATGTTTATTCCCCTCCAAATGAGCAGCACATCGTCAATGTAGCGATGCCAGGAGACAAGATTCGCGCCATACGGATGTTCGGACCAGATGTGACTGTCCTCCCAATATTCCATAAAAAAAGTTTGCAAAGCTAGGCGCAAACCTTGTCCCCATCGCGGTGCCGCACAACTGGAGAAAGATGCCACCGTTGAACCAAAATGAGTTGTGGCGCAAAATAAAACCTATGCTGTCCAAAATAAATTTGCGTTGTTCCTCTGGGATGGTTGAGTCTTTTAATAATACTCGCTCTATAGCTCCCTCCCCATCTGTGTGTTTGATGCAGGTGTAGAGTGATTTAACATCGCAGGTAACTAGGATATAATTTTCCTGCCATTTTTTGTTATTTCAAATGTTTAAACCCTGTGTAGTGTCTTTAAGATATGATCTACTGGTTGTGGCATATTTAAGGAGAAAGGTGTCGACGTACTCAGATAAATTTTGGGTGAGGGACCCTATGCCTGATATAATTGGTCTCCCAGGGGGAGTCTCCAGGCATTTATGTATTTTGGGTAAAAAGTAGAACACGGGCAGGATGGGTTTGTCACGTTTTAAATAACTCCATTCTTTTTGGTTCAATATGCCCAGTGCCTTCCCCCTCTCTAAGATGGCGTCTATGACTTTTTCATCGTTGGATCCCCATTCAATTTTTGATAGGTCCCCGTATCTCCTAAAATCCGTTCTGATTCCTTGAGGTAGTATTCCGTATCCATCACCACCACACCTCCCCCCTTATCGATTGGTTTGATGGTGATGGATCTGTCGTCTCCCAATGTTTTCAGAGCTTCTTTCTCTTCCCTGCTAAGGTTGTCTCGTTTAGCTTTTGGCTGTCCTGCAATTTTCTCTAGGTCTTCTAAAACTAGCTGTGTATAGACCTCTAGATGTTGTCCCTTACTATTACTTGGATAAAATTTCGATTTATCTCGTAATCCTGAGTGGATAAAATTATCCTCTAAACCTGGGGCTCCCAATGTACTTTGCAGTGTAACTTGGCTCCCTACCAGTGTTTCTCTAGACTGAGCATCTTTGTTCAAAAAGAACCGTTTCACCGTCAATTTTCTTAAAAATTTGTTCGCATCGAGGAACATATTGAAACCACTAGACTTTGTACTTGGGGCAAAATTTAAACCTCTCTCTATTAGCCCAAGTTGGGTATCTGTGAGCACGGTCTTGCTAATGTTGAAACCCCCCCTTATTTCGTTTGTCTCTTTGGGAGGCCTCCTTCTTCCTCTTTTTCCTGTCTTTCTCTTTTTTTGTGGTGTTTCCCTTCTTTCTCTTTCTCTATTAGTGGTTCGAATCGGTTCTGTGTCGGTAGTTGGTGCGGGGGACTCTGCTCTGAAAATGTCACCGCTGTGTTCTATAGAAGACAGAAGCAGCCAGATGAATTCTGACGTTTATAGGGATATATTGTCTGCTCAGATTCAGCCAAATTCAGTGAAGTTGATTGGACGGCGCTTCACTTTACAGATGTACAATGACCCAAAACATACTGCAAAAGCAACACAGGAGTTTTTTAAGGCAAAGAAGTGGAATATTCTGCAATGGCCGAGTCAATCACCTGACCTGAACCCGATCGAGCATGCATTTCACTTGCTGAAGACAAAACTTAAGGCAGAAAGACGCACGAACAAACAACAACTGAAGACAGCTGCAGTAAAGGCCTGGCAAAGCATCACAAAGGAGGAAACCCAGCGTTTGGTGATGTCCATGAGTTCCAGACTCCAAGCAGTCATTGCCTGCAAAGGATTCTCGACAAGGTAATTAAAAATGAACATTTTATTTATGATTGTGTTAATTTGTCCAATTACATTCGAGCCCCTGAAATAAGGGGACTGTATATGTAAATGGTAGCAATTCCTAAACGTTTCATACGATATTTTTGTTCAACCCCTTTAATTAAAACTGACTGTCTGCACTTCTGTCTGCATCTCAGTTGTTTCATTTCAAATCCATTGTGGTGGCGTACAGAGCCAAAATTATGAAAATGATGGTGAAGAGAAAAAGTGTAATCTCTACTGGAGCACTGAACACATTGCCCCATGTCTAACAGGGATGGGCTGTTAACCAATTTTTCAAAGGCTCTAGATGTGCCTCAATCAGAATTGCTTACATTTGATCGGGCATGATCAGATTTTTCTAAGGCAGGGTTAATACCCATTTTTACATCTCCACATAACATTTAACTAACTTTTTTAACAGAAATGAGGCGATTAAAAAATTTCCATAGAGAGTCTATTTGTTTTGCTTTCCATGCATACACATTGGCTATAGTATAAACAGTATTTCTAATAGAGAAAATTTTGATCAAATAGCTACCCTCTTTATTAGAGAAATAATAATAAAAAAATCGAGGGAAGATCCTTATTTATCAATACAGCCATTCCTCATTTCTTAACTTTAGCTCATGAGAAAAAAAAATGATGCTCTGAGATTTATCAATTTACAATTGGGTTTCCTGCACACAAGGGATGTCCCCATGATCTTTACAAAACTATCTCAAAGCAATATTTATTTTGGGAGGCAAATTTAACCTTTTGACATTATGGGATATTATTTTAAGCACATTTTCAAATATTAACAAGAGAGAGATTAAAAGTAAGCTGGAATGTACTAGACAAGTAACTGGAACATGATTTAATACTACATTGTGTACCAAGAAGAAAAAATTGAACCTAAAACCCAGGAATTAAGATCATCCCAGCTGAAAGTCCTCTGAACTACAGTATACTGTACTTTACTCAGAGTAGTTGGTGGGGGAATAAGATAACACTATATAAAAACAGTGCTGGGTACAGCAAAACTAGCAAGTCTTAATACAATATTTAACAATAAAAATGCATATTAACTTCAATTGATAACATAAAACACAAGAGATTATGTTCAAGGATTCAGTACATGAGCCCTGTTGGTACATACATCAGCAGATAACCAATATTGTAAACAGTGGAATGAAAGCAATTCTGCCCCTTCCCTTCATTTTCACTTCCTTCTAAACGTTTCAACTTTTAAAATCCTCTTTGATATTTTAAGGGGTTAATAACTATGATCACTGGGAAACGTGTTTCTGAATAAGTAGAACATTATACAAAGGAGAAGGGCACACCAGACATATGAACATTTTAAACAAATATTTATTCTAAATTGTCAACATTTTGGTGTGATTACAACACCTTCATCAGAACTACAAACATCAATTTTCTAAGGACACAACATACCAAACACCTGTCAAAACCATAGCCCAAACCCCAGAGATTCTTCATGATGTCACGACTTCCCCACCCTGACCCTGAACGGGGGTGGAACCTCCAATTAACTGGGTGCTGTACAGAACTGTTGCTGGGAGATTGACTCAAGTTGGTGGACTTAAATTATGCCTACATATACCAATATAGGACAGTCACAGACGTTTGCCATAGTTCAGCACACTGTCAGTTAAATGCGCTTCCATTCGATCTTGCTACTTTCCCCTGGAACCTTCTCAAAAGTATCAGTAACTGGTAGCTGAACTGAGAAAGGATAGAATTTAGATTTTTCACTTCTATCTACAGTAGATGATATTTTAATAAAATCCCAGGACTGATCACTGTTGCTCCAACACTTGACAAGGATTTGATATTTTCTGACATGGCTGGTTAATCAACTTAAAACAAGCCAGCCTGTTTCAATGCCAAAAATTGTGTTTACATGGAGTACAATTAAATACTCTTCAAGACACAGTTTAACCTCCCACCCCTCCATGACAAAAGAGAATGTCTAAGACAAATGGTCAAGGCAATCAGATCCAGCAACCATTTCCAAGCGTGACAGTGCATAAAATAGGTACTTTTTCAGCAACAATTCAAGTGGTAAAATGAGTGAGATCGTATATGAAAATATCAGAAAATTTCCTGCGACAGTTAAACCGGAAATCCGCTATAGTTAATCTAAATTTTGGAGGAGGTAAAAGATTCCCTAATTTGGTGGAAACAAGCAAAGATTATAAAAAGTGTATGTTCTCTGCTAGACCAAGAATGACTCTTGCTCATGACCAATGCAAGTGACTGGCACGGGGCTGTGGTGCCCAATTCAGAGCTGACTCAAGGAAAATGGTCGATAGGATGGCCAGACGTGCATTCAAATCTCTTGGAATTAATAGCAATAATGATAGCAATTGTTTGTTTGTTTTGCCAAAGATAAAAGGAAGCAGTATGAAAATTCTGTCAGACACCTGGACCGCTGTAACTTTCATTAAAAAAAAGGGAGGAAGAAGAAGTCTAACTCTTTTGCTAGAAGTATCCCTTATTTTCAACTGGGCATAATAGCATATGGTAGACATTACAGCGATCCATACTGCAGGGAAAACAAATCTGCAAGGCAATTTCCTAAGTCGAAAAACAATAAACTAGGGAAGATGGTCCTTAGTAGACATTATCTTAGAACAGCTTGTGATAAAATGGTGACTTCCCAAAATAGATCTGATGGCTACTGGAGGAAACAGAAAGCTGGAGAGGTTCTGTTCTAGGAGTTTCGATTTATATGGGATTTCAATCGTGCCTGTGTATTACCACCATTACCTTTGATTTAGAGAGTACTGAGTAAAATAAGGCAGTCTTCATGGCCATAATTCCAGCATAGCCATGCAGAATTTGGTTTCCTTGGCTTATCAACATGCTTGTTGACAAGCCATGGTGATTGCTAGTGTTTCCAGGTCTCCTGTTACAGGGACCAGAACAGTATCCCAACCCAGAGATCTGAGTTGATGATCTGGCAATTGAACAGAACCTACTCCAACAAAAGGGATTGTTGCAGAAGGTGAAACAAATGGAAGCAAGAAAAACATTAAAAAAAAACATTACAGAAGGTCCATGGCAACATCTTCGGCAGCAAAAGCCCAGGATGTAGAATTATGCAGGCCATCAGTTTGGTCATCTATTAAAACTTTCATAAAATACTATCATTTGGATGTCTATGCCTTGGCAGATGAATGTAAGAAAGTCCATCAATCAAATTCCACTACAAAATAAATTTATGAGTATATCACTATTCCATAGTTATTTTAGAAGTCCCCTTTTGAGCACTGCTTTGGCAAGTCACATTGGTTACTACTGCCATGGGGACAACCAGGAAAAGAGAAAATTGTTGTCTATCTTTTAATCATTTTCTTTTCCTGATGGCAGTGGTCACCAATCTCCTCCCAGTAGTTAGGTGGTGGGTAGAATACTTTATTATGTTTGGATTATATAGATGTAGCAGGATTATATAGATGGTTGCACAATTTTCACTGTTCTGGTGTGGCTGAATTGTGGCTGCACTGAGACTACAATTCTCACAACCCCCTAAAAAGTAAATTGCCCAAGAGGATTAACTCTGCGGGTGCCATGCTTCTGATTGGGACCCGAGCAAACAAAGCTGTATGGTGCTCTAACACAGACCTGACCAGTTGCTGGGTTTTTAAAGCATAATAAACATAATTCCATATCCTTGAAGTATCCCACACTATAATGGACCATCTATAGATTGTGACACCACATCCATACCTTCAATAAACCGGAAGAGTAACACCTCTTGATTGATGAATACTCACACTTGCTTGTGTCCAGTCTCATACATTGAATAGGATTCCTGTGGTGTATAAAGGAGCAAATCACTCACTGTTTTGTAGATGGGTCTTCAGTGGGTCTTTTTCTTCACAGGTGTGTGCTGCCGGTTCTCCAGAGATTTCAGAGGTTCGACAGGGAGAGATGGAGCACTACAGGAAAAAATTGCTAGAGAGTGTGTTCCCAATAAAAAGGTTTAATGGATCAGAGCATGATACACAAAAACGAGCCCTAGGACCCCCACCAACGCGTTTCGAGCTTCCGCTCTTTCTCAAGGTGCACAACCCCCAAAAAAGTAAATTGCCCAAGAGGATCAACTCTGCGGGTGCCATGCTTCTGATTGGGACCCCACAGCGTTAATCTCATTGCACCATCAGTAGGGAGAGAATACTAGTACTCAACTTTTAGATGGAGAGGACACGCGTTTATGATGTAGATTACCAAACATGGCCATATAGCCTCTCCTTCATGATGTAGAGACCCATATAAAGGCATCTATATCATCAAGGGGAAGGAAATACAGCCTTACGTCTTACCTTCAGTGGGGAAACGGCTGCAGACTGAGAGATGGAGAGTCGGCTGCAGATGGCTGCGCAGCTCATCTTAAAGGTGAATCCTTCCGGGTTGCAAAACTTTCTGTTCTTGTGGCTGCAGTCAGGCCGTGATTGGACCCCAGTTATCTGCATTTTTTCCATAGCCATACGGACAATAAGTCTAACTACATCTGTATTTTTCAGCTTGATACTGCATGACTACCTGGAAAGAGGTGAATCTATTTACTTTCATCCTACAAGTAGACATTCTTTCTGTCCTATCTCAGCTACAGAGTGGAGCTTAGCCCTGTTTTGAACAGTATCAGCTCCATTCAGGGTGAGCTCCTTGGGTTTAGGCTGTAGAGTTGGGGATCACACCCCAGTTGAATGAGATCCCACTGATTGAGCAAGCGACAACCTTCCTCTACCTTTTTAATAGTAGACCGAGTTCCATTCTTCATTATAACCAGTCAAAATGGTAATCTCCATTTATAAGGGATTTTATTTTCTCTAAGAAAGGTAGTGATTTTTTTTATTTAGACACCGTCTCTTAGCAAGAGTCACTGGTGATACATCAGGAAACATCTGCACTTGATGATAACTCTCCAGCAGCTCCGGGTTAAGCCGAACAGCATTAATTAACTTCACATAATAGTGCACCAGGACATCTCTAGGCCTGTGTAGAGGTGCTCCTCGGAGTTTCATGGCATGGTGGGCCCCATCTTTAATTAGATTTTTAGATTAGGTCTATGGTAGAAGGGACTAACATAAATCAGTTTGGAAAGACTCTAGACTGATAAAGTCATGTTCCACTGATCCAGAGGTAATTAAACTTGAGTGATCCTCAATATCCTCCTGTTTGTCAAGGATGTTAGTCATGCACTCCTCTAAAGTTGAGACCTCACTTTGTAGGTCACTGTGTGCTGATACCATCATCCATTTTGTTATCTAGGGGCTCCATTTGTTCATCTATGGCATAGATGTCCTGCCAAAGATCAGCAACCAGTTTTTGCAGTTCAACTTGTAAGGCAAGCTTAAAATCAGTAAAAAAAAAGGTATACATCTCTTTGGACATAACTAGAGTAGCCATTCCATCCATGCAGAGATTCAGCTTTAAGTGACCATCTTAAACATGCCCCCTTCTATCTGATCTTTTATCCCTCTTTTCTTACTATCAAAATAATTTTCAGGTCTGAGAAAGCATAATACTCTCTGTGGCTCTGTTTTACATGTTGAGGACAATGGGCACCATCAAATCAGATGTCCCACTGTGAGGAGGGAGCAATGTCAGGTCCAATAGAATCAAAACCCACAACCTCTGCTATCCAGGGCAGCAGTTCTAGCAGTTAACTAAACCATACTCAACTGATCCTGTTGGGCCTGACAGTACTCCATTCATATGCAAATACTTTAGTGGCAGCTGGAAGCATTGCAAGCATTTGAACAAAGGTAGTGGATATTTGTGGTTGAAAGCAACTCCCACACTTGTACTGACTGTCGTGGAAAGATTCGCCCACCTGTACCCAGAACTGAACAATATTCGAAACATCCAGTTTACTGTATTTTGAGCATATGGTTTTTGATAATAGAATTCTTTAAAAAAATAAGTAATTTTAAATCAGTATCAGTAAGATCATACATAAATATAAAGGCTTCATTCCTTCATCTTATATGTATTATTAAAATAGTTGGTACAGTACAGTTTATCCTGTCATTGTGAACCAATCACCTAGAGCTGTCCCATTGAACAATGTGAACAAAATTATGAGCACATACCATTATCAGACTTAATAAAATAATTGACTCCATTTAAACTGTCTGAGGCGGAATAATTGGCTTTGAAATAAGAATCTTCAATTAAACTTTCATAACTCAAGAAGTAGCAACTTTTTCTGCAATATCAATGTAGTGATAACAAATGAAAAATGCTTTTAAGGTGTCTGAATTAACCACAAACAATATAAAACATTTGTAGTAGGTTTCATTCATTTTAAAAAAGGCATTACAGAGAATATTTCAAAATAAATTAAATGATCTGGTGCAAAGTTTTACATTCTAAACTAGTTATTTTTCTCAAAATCACAATTAACCATAGATATGCATGGATTTAAATTAAACAATGGATAGGATACTAGACTAAAACGTGCTAGTGTTATCGTTACAGAAAGGATGCTAGCGTAAGATGAATTCTACAAACAATACACAGAATCCCAGTAAGCTCTTTTTGGGAACCCATGACCCCCCACAAAATATATGTATATAAGTGTCAAAAAGGAGAGCTATGGAGAGTGGCAAATGTATAAAATAAGCGACAGAGAAGCCGAATGCTACATCCAATATTACAAAAATACACAGTAAAATACTTATATAATCTCTTGAAAAGCGTAATTTAGTTTAACCCTTTGGCCAAAGCATTGTAAGCCTGTGTGTCACAACAAGGCAGACCCTTTTCACAGGTCCTAACGCTACCAGATAAAATACTAATATACCTCTATTAGGATTAAAATTCTCATTTACCAACATTGGATCTAACGTATAACCAGTATTTTACTGTGTATTTTAGTCATATTGGATGTACTGCTGCGGCACAGTTTATTCGAGCATTTGCCCGTTCTGTGCCGCAGCAGTAGCCTGGCGCGCGCCCGAGTGTGACGGGCGCGCGCCGAAGCAGCGGAAGAGCGCCCTCCGATCGGGGCGCTCTCCCTACCGCTGCCGGGTCCGCCGGGTCCCCCGGAACCCCCTGCCGCTGTCCCGCGATCGCGGGACACCAGGGCTCCCTCGGGGAGCCCTTGGACACGCGTGCAGGGGGCGCAGGCTCCCGATGACGCGTGACCGCGCGTCTATGACGCGCGGCACGCCGAGGGGCGGCCACTAGCAAGCCGGGAAATCTCCCGGCTTGCGGATCTGGCCGCACTGCGATAAAGTGTGTCGCCAGTGTAGCATTGGGTTTCTCTGTCACTTGTTTTAAGCAGAAGTCTGTAAGAATAAGACGTGAATACAATTTAGAATACATTTACCTAGGCAGGTGATTTCTTGGTGTGGTTAACAAATAATGTAAGTGTAAGGAACCGGGGGGCAAGTTCCGCGCGGCGTGCCCCCTCCTTACTCACCCCGGCAGCTTCTTCTCCCCTTCTGGCTTGCACGGCTGCACCCACCATTGCCTCCGCCTCTTCCCCGACTTCTGGCTCCCTCCTGCGTTGTGCGCGCCAGCCCGTCAGCATTACAGGGTGTGCGTTGACCCGCACATCATATGCGCTCCTTCTCACAGCCAGCTCCACCCCTGGCTACCACGGGACGCCGCACCACACTCTTGAGCAGTGCTCCTGGCTCTGATTCTCCCCCTGTCTTGCTACTATCCCTATCCTCCCTGAAGACGCACCTACGCTCCTCCCCTTCCCCTACTGGTGCCTGCTGGGTACTTAACTCCTGCCTCCACGGTCAGTCAGTGCTCAACATAATCTTCTGCAGCTCCATGCTGTCTGGTTTTGTGCTTGGCTCTCTCTTGTGTTTTCTAGTCTCCTCGTTCCTGACCTGGCCTGTCTATGTACCCTCTCTGGATCTCGACCTCTGGCTTACGGACTTGACTACGCTTACCTCTCTTCTCCTTGGACTCGGCAAATGGACACTAAACTACGCTTGCCTCTCTTCCCCTCGGACATGGAAAATGGACACCCATGTGGCTCTCTCTACTGCCAGACCATTGGCTTATGGAATCGACTACACTTCCCTCTGTAACCCAGGATCCGGCAAGTACCTGACTAACCTTTCTCTACAGCCCAAGACCCGGCTACACTCAATACCACACTCTGGGCACGCCCCTCTGCTGTGGGTGTGTGGGCTCTCCCTTCTCCACCTCAGTAGCGAGGTCTTGTCAGGTTTGTGGGCAGCACGAGTGTTACAGTAAGTCCACTTTAGAGCCAACAAGAATTAGAAGTACCCGATATGTAGAGATACAAACATTTTGCCACAGTTAGCAATTCTTGCAAATGTCACCTTCTTTTGACAAAAAAATTGAATACAGTACATTTATAAGTTTGCATCTAATTTGTCCAGTGCAAGATGTCAATAAGCATGTATTTTTGCTTAATTTCACTTTAGTGCAAAATGTGTTACAGCAGAGATTATAAATACTGTAGGGTACACCTACCATGTGCCAGTGTATTTGGGGAGGGATTGTGGACAGGTAAAGATATGTTTGTGCATTGGGAGGGATTTCTACCACTAGATACCCATAATAGATCACATTTAATTATGTTGAATTATATTGGCCAAGGAGGGGATTTCAGAAGGTGGTCTAGTGGGGATGCTGATTAAAGATGAATCAAAATACAACCAGTAAATAATTTGCGGCATTCCAAGCAACATTTTAATTGCTGTCAAATATTGGAATTTGTATTTGTTTAAAAAAATGTGAATGAATATATTAAAACCCTCCACTGTATTCATTTTGTACTTTACATTGATTTTGTTCAATAGATAACTCTCTAGTACATGAGACAATCTATATCAATACATTACTTCTACAGAATACAGAATTGCTGTCCTGCAATATATTTCTTAGTGGTGGCATTGAAATTTGGAAATTATGTCTGTCACTAAATTGATATTAATATATCCATTTATATGATTGACAGAGGTGGTTATCTCCACTGCAAGCATCCACAGTAACTTCACTTTTAATAATTATGCTAATAGTGATATAATGTACAGTATGTTTATGTTAATAAATATTAAGTTTTAAGAATGTGGAGTGCATTCAAGTGAATAATTTTGAGGCGCATAATTCATTAAGCTCTTCACCATTTTTCTCTTTTCATTTTAATTCGCCCAATCAGCCATCAGATCTTTGAGTATTTGTATCACCCACAAGGATCGCTTATGTTAGAACTCTATTTGATTAACTCCTTCTCTTCTTTTATATCGACTATGTCATAGGAAACAGATTTATTTTGTGGGGTTACAGCTTACCTATATGGGTGCTACCCAACTGCCTACACCAATTGTAGCAATGTAGATTTAGAACTGTTTGCAGATACAAACAGGGATGTAGCCAGACTTACTGTCCCCTGTGCCAAAGGAAGAAAAGCAAAACACAGTGGCTCAAGGGACAGTAACAGTGCTTGCTGCCTGCAGGGGATTCATTATGCTGAATTCGACCACCCACAGATAATGTTTCTCTGACAAAGAAAGCCAAGGGATCTGGACCATGGGTTCCCAAGGCACAAAGAAAATTGGGACTGGCTACATCTGTATATACAGAAGTAATACAAACTAGAAATAAAGGTATGTGCAAAGTACTACTCTTGCATTTACCTGCATAGTGATCTGTCAGAAACCTTACACAAATTAGGCATCAGCCCTCACTAGATTTATCAATGGTCCTGCACAGTTACCTTAGGCAGTCTCTCTGTGGGCTTGAGCACTCCGTGTTGTTAATTTTGCCTTTTTATGCCAGCTTCAGTACTCTCCATAGTTCTCGTATGCTGTTGTTGTGCTACCAACAGTTACACAAGTTAATTCCCTCACTGCGATCATTTACATTTATTTTTATCATTCCATTGGTTCCATATAAGCCAGCAGTATTCATACATCATTGCCACTAGCCACAAACTGAACATATATATATTAATAGTTTAGTGCTTGGGCTTGTTAAGTGTATGTATTAACTGTTTAGTGGTTCTGAAAGTCAATGAAAAATGACTGATTGAGTCAAGTCAAGTCTGACTGAATAAAGTTGAGCTGAGAAATACCCAGCTGGGGCTATTTTTCCACTAAGGCTGTTCTACACCTGTACCAATAGGTTGTTCAAGCAGTAGATTGGGCTCTTGATAGATCACACACTAGGAGGGCACACCTCACAACAGATGGGGAAGATTGGACATGGCAGAGGAGCCTACATAAATGTTATCGCCCATTATGTGTGCTTTCCTCCCACTTGGCAAAGGGGTTGCTCTGTTGAAGGGGGTGGAGGCAGTACTGATCGTAAGAGTGAGGCAGTCAGCAGCTGCAGCACTAACAGGAAGCTTGGCATCTACCGTATGTATGCATGGTTCAATCAGAAAGGCTATAAAGTAACTCATATTCTTGAAATGTAGTGAGATTTCACAGTATTGACACTATGGTGATATATGCAAAGTGTCCCTATAATAGGGTTTATCTATATATAGCCAGAGTTAGTATAGTTTGGATGTACTTACAGTACATCACCCCATATGTGAACTTCAGGGTTTTTTTGGTCAGACATACACACACCCATTTGATTATGCTGTTATAGATAATACCATCGTTTTCTGATATACAGTACATGGCTATAACCCTAAAGTATACAATTTATTCCTGTTACCCTATACTAACTCTGGCTACATATAGATATAACCTATTATAGGGACACTTTGCATATATCACCATAGTGTCAATACTTTGTGATCTCACTACATTTAGTGAGACAATTATCACTACCTACTGTATGTTTAGTATTGGAAACAAATCATTGATACATGGAATGAGCTACTTATATACCAATTGGATATATGTGATATAATCTAAGACAAAAAAGCAATTGCATGACCAATATGTGCAATGTTTTAACAATTATATCATACTGTAGCAATATAGTGAAAACAGAAAGTGTGTGTATATATACAGACTGTAAGAGACGTGTTCAGAGGTACTTATAATGGAGACCGATTGGGGTGAAATTATATCTTGGCTTATTGAGCCTGTTCCTTAATGCAGGCAAAATATACAAAAACACAAAATAACAAATTCCTACCCCTCTGTAAGGGCTAACTTACTTCCCCAGTCCCTATCTGCAGGGCTGGAGGGATAATCCCATTACCACACTATTCCCCAAAGTTTCAAGAGATACCTTAAAGCAGATGGCCCTTCATGTCAGTCTCTGGTAGGTTCCTGAGTCCCCTGTATCCAGGAATATAAGTCTCTGAATGTCTTGATCTCTGCAAAGCCTTTCTGTTCAAGACCTCTGTGTGCAGGCTTCTCTGCTTTCCTCATGTCAGCACCCTTGTGTACTGAGGAACAAAATCTCCTTCCTGTTTCTGGGAACAGGCTTTTTCACAGAGCGGTGATTAGGCAGGTGAAGTGGTTGATTGCAGGTGTGCAATTAACCAGCACACTGCTGGATTGGAGGCAAGCCTGTTAACAGTGATAAGACCCTGTTACACAGACATACACATTTTGCAACATACTGTAGGGTAATTTACCTATAGCAGACTGAGCCTAAACATACTTACCTTTCCACTTACCTGTATCATTTGAAATTATACTGAGATGTCGGAGTAGATCAAAAAGGAACACAGACACACATGTTAATGTGACTAATAGTCTGTAAAGTACTATTATAGAGTTTCAAATCCACTCCACCCCTTTAGAGGATTTGTAAACAATTTTCACTGTAAATAAATCACTGAGTCACAAATTATTATTTTTGGATGTAATAAAATTGTATTTTTTTTTTTAACTGAGTCAACTGATCCATAGGTCAACAATAGGCTTAATCAGCACATTTGTCTTGCTAGGACAATCTTGTCCTAAATTTGTAAATTTATATATAAAAAATAGAATATAGAGTGCAAATAGGAGGATTTTTTTGTATCCTATCAGATATTTTCTGTGCCACCATTCTTACAGGCCACAAAAACTTCCTGTACATTGAGAGCGCCAGTCGTCTGGAGTCCATCAGGCCCATTGGTCACTTTTTTTCTCTCGTTTTAATTATATTATTTATTTTATTCCAGGGTCAAAAAAATCTTAAAGCGGATGCCTTATCCCACCAGTTCATAGCCGAAGACAAAACTGAGTCTCAGTCCGAGACAATCTTTCCATCTAAATCAACTTGTCCGCTAATTCTTTTGACGTCCTGGATGACATATTTTCTAACCAATCACATCTTCCGGAAGGTCAAGAGGTTCCAGATGGATGTCTATATGCGGCACTACGTTTTCGCTAGAAAATTTGGGAATGGAGCCATTCTTCTAAATCTGCAGGCTATCCCTGCACCCAAAGGACTACCAATCTCATCAAACGTACCTTTTGGTGGCCCACCATGCAGAAGGACACCGAACTATTTGTCAAGTCTTGTTTTACGTGTGCTTGTAACAAGAGCTCTTGCAATAGATCACCTGGACTCTTACGTTCTCTCCACATACCGGATCACCCTTGGAGTCACTTGTCCATGGACTTTATTGTTCAATTACCTCCCTGCAAAGGGATGACTACTATCCTCGTTGTTGTCGATCATTTCTCAAAACAATCTAATTTCATTCCTTTAAAAGGTCTACCCAACTCGGCCACTCTGGCTGATATCTTCACCAAAGAAATCTTTCGCATTCATGGAGTACCTTCGAACATAGGGCCTCATGCAGTAAGCGCCGATAAAGCTTTTATCGGCATTTCCTGCCAAATTTGCATTTGCTATTCAGTAAGCGCCGATAAGTGGCCAAAATCGGCATATTGTGTTCCCGATAAAAATTTATCGGCAGGCGGCTGCCGATAACCCACTTATCGGCACTTTTCGCCACTTTTTCAAATCGGCTGTATTCTAGTAGCCCCGATCAGCTTATCGGTGCTGATCGACACTCTAAAATTGAGATTTCTACGGCAATTTGTCCCGCCAACTAAAGTTGGCAAGTTGGAGGGGAGAAGGATCGGCAAGGTTGCCGGGACGGCACTTAGAAAACATAGCTCATCTCTACATCAATGGAGTCAATGGAGCGGGGACTTATAACTTTATTGGAGTCTTTACGTTCTATTGCTCATAATAAAAATGTGCTTGCCATTACAGTGTCGATTCACTTCATCGTGTCACCGCTTACGTTTAGTATTGGCAGAACATTGTAGTTGTCTATGTTATCATGTTTTGCGTGTCACATTAGTCTTAATTTTATGATGTGTCAAGGGAAACTCCTATAGTAAACTCTTAAAGGAAGAGGTCACATAATATGAAACATGTTACTTAAGTGTGCTTCAATTTATTATATGATGTAACACATTTCACACATCTAACAGATCCAGCGTATAGTAATGTTGGTATACATTATAGAATGCTTTGAATGTTTAACGCATGATCAAATGTCAATGTAGCTTTTTTTTCATGTTTACATGTAGTTTGTGACCTCCCTCTTTTAATGACGTCCGCAATTGGACACTCAATAACATTGCATGTTTACATTGTACTGCACCGACACACTTTATTCAAGCAAATACCCAGTAAGTACCTGGCAGATACCTGGAATGCGCCGCTCCTCACCTCTGACAAGCCCCGTTGCGTTTGCCTTCCCAGCAAGGGTTCATGCCTGGCTGACGGGCGGCTGATCTGTTAAATGATAATGATTAGGATTTAATAGGCTGCAATGCTTCGCGTGTCTACCAGATGGCATAAATTCATGAATTGTAATGCATTATATATATATATATATACTGTGCAGTTTTGCAGCCAGCGGGAATAAAATGCTTCAATCCCTGCTTGGAAAATACCTCAATGCACTCGGGCAGAAAACAGTCACAAACCTCAATACACCCGGGTATACCCGAATTCGTGGGACTAGCCGAGCTCGAATAAAGTGTGTCGCCAGTGTACATATTTCCAAAAAACACACAGATATAAAAATAAATCTACGTGGAAACATACAAATCTAAGGAAGCTTGCATGATTATTGTATGAACTGTGGCAAACTTTTTTGACTGATTGTTATGGTCGTTATAAAGCATGAAGGATTATGTGTGTAACAATTAACTTTAATTGATAGATATTAGAGAATAATAGTTTGATATTAACACATGTCACATGAGATAGGATAAAATGTCTTTGAACAATCAATGCAAAGATTGACTTACCTAATAAATGCCCATAAAGAGAGACATAGTGCTCCAAAATCCCTGTGACAAGAACTCTGTTTTCCTCATCAATGAAACGAGGATTACGTGGCCGCTCCACACGTTCCTTCCGACCACGTGCAGCCACAGAGCTTGGCTGCTGCTGACTGGACTCTCCTTCTTCCAATGGAAGAGACTCCAAAAGCGGCCCACCACCAACCACCCCACCACCAGACACCCCAGCAGCACCAGCAACAGACACCCCAGCAGCACCATCAACAGACACACCAGCAGCACCAGCAACAGAGCCACCACCAGCACTCGCACTCACAGCAACACCACTCGCACTCCCAGCAACACCAGTCGCACTCGCAGCAACAGCACTCCCCTGAATCCTACGTTCACTCAGACGCGTACTCACATGACTACCAGTACCACTCACACCAGCATCACTCTTCCCACACCTTTCGGCCATACCTATAGCACTCGCAAAGAACAGAAAAGAAATTTAAACACAATCGCACTGAACACTTACAAACTGAACACAACACAAAGATGTTAACAAAACAACACAGGACAAACCGATCACAATACACAGCAACTCTCTCTGTCAATCTGAAATATGCCAATCGTCGAGCTCTGTGTGTGTCTCTCTCTCTCCCAACAACACAGAGAATGAATAAAAATACACGCTACCTTTAAATAGGCCGCTCAATCAAAAACATGCTTGCTTCGGCAGATTCAGCAAGAAGTTTCATTGGCGAACCTAACACCACCTCGCCATGCACGCCGATATTTGGAAGGGATTCGGCACTTATTGCATACGGCGAGGAAAAATCGGCAACTTCATGCCGATAGTGAACACTTGCCGAGAGCACTTTTTCGGCTCTTACTGCATAGAGCCCATAGTCTCTGATCGAGGCTCACAATTTGTTTTTCCAATTTTTGGTAATCTTTTTCCCAGAGGATGGGCATCTCTCTAGATTTTTCGTCCGGATACCACCCTCAGGCAAATGTTCAGACCGAGAGGACAAATCAAACTCTGGAGCAATATCTGAGATGCGTTTTTTCCGATGCCCAAGACGACTGGTTGGATCTTCTTCCCTGGGCTGAATTCGCCAACAAGTCGCTTAAGAATGAGTCTCCTCGGGAATCTCCATTTTTCGTGAATTACGGATTCCCTCTGGCACGTTTTTCCATCTCTTCCTCTTCTTCCGTGGTCCCAGTGACCGACAACAGAATCAATTCTCTACAAGAATCCTGGAGGAGAATATAGAAGACTCTTGGAGTGGCCACTCATAAGCAAAAATCTCAAGCGGATCGTCATCGGCGCAAAGTACCGGAGTTCAATCCAGGAGACAGGGTGTGGCTTTCCTCGAGGAACATCAAGCTCAAGACACCTACTCTCAAGTTGGCCCCAAGGTTTTTGGGTCCATACACCATCCTGGAGAAGATTAATCCAGTGCATACCGCCTTCAACTTCCCTCTTCTATGAGGATACCATCCGTCTTTAATATCTCTCTGTTGAAGACTGTGTTTCAAAGTCCACATTTTCCAGATTCCTCTTCTACTCCTGCTCCTGTTATCATTCAAGGACAAGAAGAGTACGAGGTACAATCTATTATTTATTCCAGAATTTCGAGAGGTGTTGTACAGTATTTGGTACATTGGAAGGGATTCAGTCCAGAAGAAAGATCTTGGATACCTCGTCACCAAATACATGCTTCCAACCTCATTAAACTGTTTCACACAAAGTACCCCCTCAAGCCATACAGAGTTGTCCAGAGGCCGATCCTCAAAGAAGGGATACTGTAAGGAATCGGGGAGTGCGTCACCCATGGCGTGCACGCTCTCCCGCATGATCTTTTCTGATGTTCTGGAGTCTGGCTTCACCCCCGCTTGCAACACTCATCAACATCACGCGGCGCGCACTCGTGATGCATGTTCAACGCTCCCAAGCTGCGTGTCAATGCTTGTTATCATGCCCACCTGTCTCCTGTGTCTATCTCCCTATTAGTGCCTCCACGGAGGCCGCACCTCCGCTCCACCCCCCTCTCTCATTGGTCATGCTCCCTGATTTATGCTCAGCTTTGCCACTTGCACTTTGGCTGAGCATAGTTCCAGTTAGTGCTGTTCTCCCACTTCCTGGTTCCTTATCCTGCCTTGCCTTGTCTCATTTGCCTTGTTTCAGATTGATCTCCTGTGTACCGACCCGGCTTTACCTTTGACTCCGCACTTCTGGCTCACTGACCCAGCTTACCTCTGACCTTCTGCATCTCTCCAATCCCAACCACGGCTAACGGACCTCTACGCTTCTACTGGCTCCAACCTCTGACCACGGCTAAACGGACACTGACCATTCTACCGGCTCCTACCTCCTACCTTTCTGAGGCAAGTACTTGACCATTCTATCCTCTCCAATCCTGACTCGGCTGCCTGACCATCCACACTCCAGATGTGCCCCAGTGGCTGTGGGTTGCATTATACCCATTCCCACCTCAGTACAGGTCCCGCCTTGTTTGTGGTGAGCACAGCGTTACATACAGATAGATTTTTTTTTAAATGTCTTAAATAAATATGTAATTAAGGAAATGACGGAAATTTGAAATGGTACTCATTTTAAATAATGACAAGACTTTCATAATTGATCTATGAAACAACTGTTTAAATTAACTAAAAATAAATTAAAAAAACAATGCTCTGGAATCAAAGAAAGGTTAAACGGGATAGCTAGAGCAAATTGACAGATCTATGCTAATATTGCTAGGCAATAATAGATTTGATGAATCAACATTCAATACTCAGGAACAATCGTGCATTGATGCTATGACATCGATATTAGTAGAGCCTGATAACCCGCTCGAGTTAGCTTCCATTCTTTTGAATCCACGAGACTCAAATTTTGGAACTATAACTAATGGTTCGGCAGATGCTAATTTAGGTAATTTTTCGGTCATATTCTCAGATCAGTGTACTTTAGGTAATCTTTATTCTCAACATTCCTAATTGAAATCATCTAATGTTTCTAATTTAGGTCATTCTTTATCAAATTCAATGGTTGATTGTTATCCAGGTATTTCTCAACATTTTGATCCATCATTGTCCTCTTCCAGTGTCTCGGATCCAGCAATTTCCTGGGAACAGACAAGTGTTCTCCCTGGTACAGCACAATCAACATCTGAATTAGGTTCTAACTCTCTCATTAGCCATTTGGCCAAAATCTCTGACATACCTGTGACATTGGTTGATATTATACATTCACCACGGTCTACATACTTCCCTTATCAATCTAAAGGGGGGTAGAGGGTTGTAGACACGTTTTATACACTGGTACTTTAAGATTTTGAGAAAATATGTCAGAGTAATACTTTATCACATAAAAACTTATCTAAGGAGGAACAACTAGCCTTGAGAGACCTTAGGAATCTTGACAATGTCATTGTTAGGCAAGCAGACAAGGGGGGAGGCATTGTTCTGATTATTTGATAGAGGCTTATAGATTGCTGCAGGACATTGCCTCATACAGACGTTTGAGACAGAATCCTGTAGAGAACTATCAATCTGTATTCCGGAAATTTCTTGTAAATGCACAAGGACAGGGCATAATTAGCACCTCAGAATACAGATGTCTATATATGCTACACCCTAGAACACCTGTCTTCTACCATATCCCCAAAATCCATAAAACTCTGCGCAATCCTCCTGGTCGAACAATAGTCTTGGGGGTGGAGTTGATAGCCTCAAATGTGTCCCAGTATATCGATTATTATCTTCAACCATACGTTATGAAACTTTAATCATATCTAAGGGACACTTTGCATGTCATCGATTCCACATCTGACATTATATGGAAAAGCACCTACCTTTGTGCAACATGTGACGTGGCCTCACTTTATACATGTATTAACCAAAGGGATAGGTGTTGTTAGACACTTTTTGGAGCCGATGTGTCACCCAGAGAGAATTCAAATTGTCCAGTATACTATTTATACTGGAACACAACTATTTTTTATTTGAAAATAAATATTATTTACAGACATGTGGTAAAACCACCGGCACAAGATTTGCTCCCAACTATGCAAACCTCTATATGGGGATGTGGGAGAGCCTTTATGTTGGGGTAATGCTTGGCTTGAGGCAGGTCTGCTGTACAATGTTCACTACATAGATTACCTTTTCATTGATTGGAATGGGGAAAGACTAAAACTACTGTCCCGGCCAAGCTTATTCTAAAGCTTGCCGGGTTAAATGCGGGGCTTTTCTCCGATTAGAACGGAATTTCCCACGCGGCAGCCGCATTCAAAAGATAAGCGCTAATGGCGCTTATCATTGAAAGCGCCCGCAGTGCGGGAAAACTAAAAAAAAAAAACGAGCACCGCCGCGTTTAAAAACAAGCCGGGGAGAAAGCCGCATTAGATTAAAGGCGGCCGCCTCTGTATCTGCCATACTCTCCTCATTTGAGGTTAATGATATGGACCTCAAGTTCACTTATCAAATTGATCCTCATCAAATAACTTTTTGGGATCTGTAACTCTCTATGGGTGGCAATGGGAAAATACTAACAAAAACTAATTTCAAACCTGTAGCCACAAATGGTTACATACAGTACATTCATCTAGTAATCATTATAAAAAATGGCTAGAAAACATCCCAAATAGCCAGTTTCTAAGGATCAGGAGGAAATGCTCTTAAGAGTCGGATTTTGACATTCAAGCCAGCTATTGGTCAAAAGATTTCTGGCCAAGGGATATGGTAGAGGACAGGTTTTAAAGACACTGGAGATAGTAACACAAACAGATAGGGCCCACCTTTTGGAGGTATCAAGAAGTAAATTGGGTAAGATACGTGATAGGGTTTTCAAGAGTAAGCCAGTTGATTCACCATATGAAATCCCTACATTTATTACGAAATATCATCGAGGTGTAGATCAAATTAAAAAGGTTCTAAATAAACATTGGAGAATCCTAAAAAGTGACCTTGTTATTGGTTCAAAATGGCCTAAACAGATTCCTATTGTTTATAAGAGAGCTAGGAACATAAAGACCATTCTGACACCTAGTAGATTTAAATCTTAGAATCTGAATTCTATAGCCAAAAACACATAGGTCCATTGTAATTTTCAGTGTGGAAGAGGACGATGCATTACGTGCAAGCACCTCAAAACCACACAGAAGATTATCTCAAACACTAACCATTCAGAACATTCAGTGATAGGCTATACAATTGCATCTCTACATTTATAGTATATGCCATCTCTTGTAGTTGTGGACCACAATATATTGGAAGGACTACCCGAACTTTAGCAACACTCTTCCCTGAAGATCGTCGGAAGTTATACAGGGCTATACAGTTTATCTAGACATTTTTCAGAAGTACACCAAAAAGATCCCCATTCTATGACCATTAAGGGCCTGGAAGCTGTTCCTCCCTCAGTTTTTGGGAAGGGACAGATTTAAAGGTGTATGTGCTAAAGAAACATATTGGATATATACATTAGGTATTCTATCCCCTGAAAGGTTTAATGAATGTATTGATGTAAGCACCATCGTTTAGATTTTTGCTGGAGTCCCTCTATCTCTGCATATGAGTGTCTCATCATGGGAGATCTGGGTTGGGCAAGAATTGCTCCCTCCTTTGATATGCCCATTGGTTAGAGTATAGTTTAATTCACATCACAATTTTTTATCATTCATTTTTTATTATCTCACACAGTTATATTGCAGTTATTTAATAGCCAAACACTTATATTTTGCACATTTCCACTTATTTACTAATATATTAGCACTATAGTAATTACACCATTTAAATTAATGAGTACATAACATTTATACAGAGATGTGTACAGACTGTGATGCAAGGGTTAATTGTATCCCTATAGCATATATGATTCTCCGCTAGGACCACTCCAATAAGTAATGAATGTACTGTACGATATCATACTGACACAGAAGAGGAATCTACCCTTCTGGAGAGCTCAAATTATGTTTTTACCTGTTCAGATAAAGTAACACAACAAGATTAAAGAAGGCACAACTTGTTTTTGATAATACACTAGACACAGACTGTGATGATGTTACAGACTTAAAACACCAGTTCACTTGGTTTGTGAAATTAGTCACCACTAATATCGGTTATGGTGGGACATAGTGACTATTAAAAATTATCAGTCAAAAAGAAAAACGGGAGGACTTCGTATTAAAAAGTCCCCTACGTTTGGATTTCAGGAGGATAACTTTAAAACTAGCTGGAAGCGGGCACTTGATGGACCTGATTGTAACATTGAAAAAAAAACAAATTGAG